>NW_012109696.1:6085880-6090805 GCF_000951045.1 Mandrillus leucophaeus | reverse complement strand
GCGATCTCGGCTCACTGCAAGCTCCGCCTCCCGGGTTCCCGCCATTCTCCTGCCTCAGCCTCCCGAGTAGCTGGGACTACAGGCGCCGCCACCACGCCCGGCTAGTTTTATTTATTTATTTATTTATTTTTAGTAGAGACGGGGTTTCACCATGTTAGCCAGAATGGTCTCAATCTCCTGACCTCGTGATCCGCCCGCCTCAGCCTCCCCAAGTGCTGGGATTCCAGGCGTGAGCCACCGCGCCCGGCCCCTTCTGGGCTTTTGCTCCAACTGGGGATCGCAGGGGGCGAGGGCCAAGCCAGGGATTCCACTGTACCCCGGCCTCAGGAGAGGTGTCCCAGGAGTCTATGCCAGAATTTTCCGCTCATCCTGCCGTGGGAGAGGTGTCTCACCCCGGATGGAACTCCGCGTTCCCACCTCCAGGTTCTTCCCCAACCTCCACTTATGTACCCTGGACAGGTGGGTATTCTCCCCGGCCCTGGAGGCTCCTGTCCCCCAGCATTCGCGCGGCCAGGCCTGGCGCTGGTCTCCCGACTCCCAGCCCTCAAGGGCACGAGCTTGCAGAGAAATCTCTGGGTTTGGAGGCCTGAAGTCCGCCTTGGGGCCCGGGCTCCCTTTTGCCCTGTCTGCAGGGCGCTCTGCAGGTTTCTCGGCGGGGGTGATCCAGGGGGCGTGGCCCAGCCTGGGGTTGTGGTGAAAATGGACTTTTCAGTAGGGGTTGGGGCAGTGCCTGGAATAACCCACAGTGCTCACATCTGCCTGCGGGGACCTTCTGCAGTCTTTCTGGACACCCTGGGGGCGAGGGCAGGACAGGGTTGGGTGGTCCGGGGTTCTGTGTCCTCCCCAGCCTGGCCTCTGCCTGCCTTGCAGGTGCAGTGAGCTCTCCTGCCTGAGAGAGAGCAGGTGTGCAGGGAGGCGTCGGGGCTGGCCGGTGTGGGGGCTGCGTGCTGTGGCTGTGTTGGGGGAGGGGGTGAGAGTGTGACCCACGGAGCCCCGCCGGCGGGAGAGGGTGGTCTTGACAGAGCAGAGAGTGTGGGGGTGTCTAGCCAGTGAGGACATCAGACTGTCAACGAGCTCCGAAAGCTGGAAGGTTGGCCTCCGGAGAGGAGGGCCAGCGCTGGGGACCGTGGGACACAGGAATCCCACAGCGTGTTCTGCGGGTTAGAGCTATGTGCAGAGACCCAAGCTCGCCCAGGGCAGTGAGCAGCTGTGGAGGAAATGTGGAGGCCCCCACATCCCCACCAGTGTCCCCAGCTCCACATTGAACCTCTCTCTGTGATGAGGTGTCTTCCTGGATGGGTGCTGTGGGCATTGTGAAAGGAAAATAGATCTAGGGTCCCCACATCACTAAGCTAAAGGGAAGAGTCAAGTTGGGAACTGCTTGAGCAAACCTGCTTCCCATTCTATTCAAAGCCCCCCTGCTCACTGAGATGAATGCAGATCAGATTGCCTCCTTTGGAGAGGCTCATCGGAAGCTCAAAAGAAGGCAGCCATTTGTCTCTTACCTACCTTTGACCTGGGAGCCCCCTCCCCGAATTGTCCCACCTTTGCTTCGAATTGTCCCACCGTGCCAGACCAAACCAATGTTCATCTTCCACAAGGTGACTGATGTCTTATATCTCCCTAAAATATATAAAACCAAGCTGTGCTGACCTCCTGGGGTACATGTCGGCAGGACCTCCTGAGGTTGTGTCACAGGCGTACGCCCTCAACCTTGGCAAAATTAACTTTCTAAATGGAGACCTGTCTCAGAATTTTGGGGTTCACAGCATGCAGCCAGCAGACCTGGTGACGAAGGAGGCTAAGATCTGATGACATGCGTCTGAGGCCCACGTGTATCTGAGGCATGATGAGCCAGCAGGGTGGGGACAGGGCTTGTGCAGGAGAGCTGGGATGAGCTTGTGGGCTTGTGTGAGTGCCAGGGCTGGGGGCATGGTGAACCATGCATCCCGGGTATGTGGCAGTAGGGCAGTGACTTCCGTGGCCCTCCACACCTCTATAGGGCCTCAGCTATCTGGTAAGGGCTGTGTCTGAGACAGACCCCTGACCGGGGTCCTGCCCCGCCTGTTCCCGTGGACCCTGCCGGCATCAGGATTTCTTGGCTGCCTAGTCAAGTACCATACCTCTCGGAGGAGAGGACAGGGAGGGGCCTGGGGTCTACAGAAGGAGGTTTCAGCTAAAAAGAAGACTCGTGCCACAGAGAACAGCATGACAAAGACAGCCGGGGGCACCAAGCTCTGAGAACACACATCTGCAGAAGCCCAGCAGCTGCACACCAGCTCCCTCCAGCCCTTTCCATGGCACACAGAGAGCCAGGGGGTTCCCAGGCCTGGAAACAGGATAGAGTGTGGACCCCCTTTCCTCAGGCCAGGGTTTGCCTGGTCGTGTCCATTGTCTAAAGCTGAGGATAAGGGTTAAGGGTAAGGGCTGAGTCCTGTGGAGGCTCTATCCATCAGCACTCTCAGCTTGAGAAAGGTGTTGAGCAGGGCCCATTCCCCATTCACCCCTAAACCCCAATTGTCTGCCTTGGACCTGGCCAAGGCAGCTGGGTCAGGCACAGGACTCCCTGGGTGTTTGAAGCTTTCCGCCCTCAAGCAGGGGCTGTGAGCATGGCAGGCTTGCCAAGCACAGATGTGCACCGCATGGAGTGGGAAGGAGACAGTGTATAGAAATCTTCAGCCAAATTCTGTTCATCTCAGTATAAAGATGGCCTTCTGCTCAGGACACATAAGTCACAGGGAAAGTTCAAAAGCTGGGAATGTAGGTGTCTACTTTGGAATTCTATTTCTTAAGTGAAATCTAAAAGCAAGACAAATGCTTACAGCAGGCTAGCAGCGTGAAAGAAAAGTGAAGCTTCTTGAGGAGAGTTGGGGTGATGATAATCTCATTCTGTGGTCAATTTTTAATGCCCTTACAAAGGAAAAGAAACACAGACAATAAATAGTGCCAAATGCAGCTAGTCACACAAGTGTGTGGCTCCCACACACATGCACTCACCCCGTCAGCCGACCTGCCCGCCATCCTGGGAGTCTAGTCTACAGCTGAAGGCTCATTTGCAAGGGGAAGAGGTTCTGGTGATGGTGACTCCGCTATTTACAGAAGATGAAGTCTTGACCACACATTGAGACATTCACGACACTCTTCCGTATTTCCAAATCCACTGTCATTGGTACATAATTAATTGTGACATTGCTAACCCTGGAAGAAAAAGGAGTTTCCATAATTTATCCATAAGACAAAGAAGTCATCTGTTGGAAGAGTCTTGAGATACTCCATTGAGGGGCTCTCTTTCAAGTGTCTTCTCTTTCCCAAAGGTTGGAGGACAAAAGAAGTTTCCTTTCCAAATTTGGAAACAGTAGAACTTAATCCTCCCTGAATGTGTTCTCCCTTCCTGGGACCAGTGGAAGGACCCAGGTCGAAGCAGTAAAGGTTTTCTGGGAAATATAGACCCCTTCTGATTCCTGATTCCTGAGAGATGGAAGGCAGGTGGGAATGGGGCTAGCATGCGGGTGTGCATGGGGTGGGTACTTGGCTTTTCTGCAGCCCTTTGGGACTCCTCCTTGGGCCAGGTTTGGCTCATACATCAGCCTTGTAAGGGGGCCAAGAGAGAATTCTGTGTTTGGTGTGCAGAGATAGAGATGAGGGTGTCTCGTCGTCATTGTTCAGTGAATTGCCCAAGCGTGGACTGCATGGTTAGGAAAGATAGAGAAGCTTTGAATTCCTCTGTGACATTGACCAGTAATGTCATAAACCTGAGCTGGAAGAGTTTTCTTGATTTCATGCTTGAGGTACCAGGCACAGCATCTGGCCACAGCACCAGAAGCACCAGCTCCTGCCCAAACAGGCTCAAGGCCTCATAGGTTGAAATTGGAGGGCATTTCTGTTTTCACGAGCCAGCCATATGCTGGAGAAACTTAGGGTGGCTGATGGATTGCATTCATGGAGCTTCTCTTAAAGTGATTGCTTGAAAACGGATGGTGCTGTGTCCATGGGAGGCACCCCAGAGTCTCGGGTGAGGGGCATGGCTGCCCTGTGATGGTGGCATCAATCCCCATGTTAAAGCATTAAAAAGGACTCAGTACATATTATCGCCACTAAAAAAAAAAAAAACTTGTCACTAAAATTTACTTTATAGTAGTTTTATTCTTATGCTTTCATTTACGAACCGTTGTCAAATGTTGACCCTCTAGTTTTTAAATTCAATTTAATTTTATATTTCCAATGCATGAGGAAGATCACCTGGGCTCTCAACATGTTTTTCTTAGTGTACTCCTGTGGCGTGATTGTTAATATTGAGAAACTCTGTGTCTGGGGAAGACCGCCCTGATGCGCAGTGTGCGCTGACTGCTGTGGTGTAAATACCCCCACCCTGGCTGATTTCAAGCTGCTGCCATGACGTCGCTGAGCGAGGAGTGGAGATGAGGGGTGTGCATGGGAGTCTCTCAGGAGCAGAGGGGTTGTGCCACACCCAGCTTCGCAGGCAGAGAGCTTAGACTCAGGGGACGTTCAAGCCCTGCCCATAACTGCAGGCACCGGGGGCATGTCACCTTTTCTTTTCTTTGTGGTTACAGTAGAGCCTTATTTTCCAAAAAAGGACTGACCATAGAAAATCTGGCTGCATCAGCACAAGTCAACATTATCCAGGGGCTGAGGGAACAAAGTAGTCGGCCCTACGGGGGTGAGTGAGGAACTGTCGCTACCCTTTGCCACGCAGGGTGATTTTTATTAGCTCACTCACCATCACTGAAAAGCATTTGATTCTTTTTTTTTTTTTTTTTTTTTTATACGGAGTCTCGCTCTGTCACCTAGGCTGGAGTGCAGTGGCCAGATCTCGGCTCACTGCAAGCTCCGCCTCCCGGGTTCACGCCATTCTCCTGCCTCAGCCTCCAGAGTAGCTGTGAGTACAGGCGCCCGCCACCTCGCCC
>NW_012109696.1:6083790-6084801 GCF_000951045.1 Mandrillus leucophaeus | reverse complement strand
GGGAGGGACACGCAAGGCTGGTGAGGGACACGGAGGGCCGGGGACGGACACGCAAGGCTGGTGAGGGACATGGAGGGCTGGGGACGGACACACAAGGCTGGGGAGGGACACGGAGGGCTGGGGAGGGACATGGAAGGGGGTGAGGAGCACGGAAGGTGGTGAGGAGCACAGAGGGCTGGGGAGGAGCACAGAAGGCGGTGAGGAGCATGGAGGGCCTAGGAGGAGAGCGGAAGGCCGGGGAGGAGCACACAGGCCGATTTGTTCTGTCTTCTGCCAGTCTTCGGCCTCCCCTCCTAATCCATCTCCCCATCCATCCTGACACTTCCGTGCCACCCTCTGGCGACGTGGAGGGAATCCCGTGTGCGTTTCTTGGTCTCAAGCTCAGGTATTCCCAGCAGCTCTTGCTTTTCGCACACTTGTTTGGCGCTCTCTCACCTTCGGGCGGCCCTCTCAGGTCTCTTCGCCTGTGTCCTAAACATCGTCCAGTTGTAATTACAGCAGCTGGAGTGAGTCAGGCCTCGCCACTGGGAGAACCGAGCAAGCATTATCTCACCCAGACCACAAAAGACGAAGTAAAGTTTCTAACATACAAGGAGTTTTGTGGACATTGAAGTTAAAAAATGAATTATGAATTTAACAGAAATATCCCCTTTTATGAAATACTATGGAACTATCTAGAGAAATAAAGTCCTTTTTTACTACCACTCTCACTGTGGAAAAAAAAAAAAAATATATATATATGTATGTTTGTTTGTTTTAAAATTGAGACAGGGACTTGTTCTGTGGCCTGGGCTGGAGTGGGGTGGTGCAATCACAGCTCACTACAACCTCCATCTCCTGGGCTCAAGCAATCCTCCTGCCTCAGCCTCCCAAGTAACTGGTTCTACAGGCACATGCCACCATGCCTGATTAGTGTTTTTTTTTTTTTTTTTAAATTTTTTTGTAGAGACAGGGTCTCTCTAAGGCTCATCTCACCCAGGCTGGTCTTGAACTCCTGGGCTCAAGTGATCC
>NW_012109696.1:6082680-6083740 GCF_000951045.1 Mandrillus leucophaeus | reverse complement strand
TTTTTTGTATTTTTTAGTAGAGACGGGGTTTCACCGTGTTAGCCAGGATGGTCTCCATCTCCTGACCTCATGATCCGCCTGTCTCGGCCTCCCAAAGTGCTGGGATTACAGGCTTGAGCCACCGCACCTGGCCGCATTTGATTCTTTTTAAACAACATAGTAGATTGCAGAGAGTCTGGTGTTTTGGGGTGGCCAGACGCACCAGGATTAAAATTCGGCTTCTGCCATCTATAGCTGCTTGACCTTGAGGATATGACATGAAATGCCCAGCCTGGAACGCCTGCCTTTCATGGTGCTGCGAAGGTCATTAATGCGAGCACCTAGCCGGGGCCTGATGTGCACGCCACATTTCGGGAGCCAGCTTGCATGTGCAGTCTGCCTTCTTCCCCAGGGCCTTGGACAGCTTGTAGAACTCACTCAGAGCACCTGAGAAGGATGTCCATCCCCCCCTCGCTGCCAGTTGCCTGGTGAAAGGGAGTGATGGGTATAGAGGCATTGGGAAGCACGCAGGGTGTGGTGCTGAGTGGTCTGTCAGTGGGCGCAGAGCTCAGGGCTGCCCGAGGTGCAGGGACCCCCGGGGCAGGAGGAGTCATAGCTGCTGTGTGTGTGATGTATGCAGTGGGTCTCGAGGCAGGGGTGGCATCTGTCAAACGGGGAGGGAGAGCTATGCTATGATAAAGAGTTTGAGGTTTATTTTTCAGATAAATGTTTGGGATTTGGGGCATATCTTATAAATGTTCACACAGAAACCAACGTGGTTTTCTTTTTTTAAACTGTTAAGTATGCAAGAACAAGAAGTTTAGATGTGAATTCTTCAAATTCCAGGCAAAACATACTGAGATGAGGAATGGTATTTCACTCTTCTGAGAGCTGTTTTTCATCACTCCGTCACTGTGACGTACCGTGGCTTGAGGCGAGCAGCAGGAGGCAGCCCCTGTAAACTTTAAAGGCCGGGGACGGACACACAAGGCTGGTGAGGGACACGGAGGGCCGGGGAGGGACACGCAAGGCTGGTGAGGGACACAGAGGGCCGGGAGGGACACGCAAGGCTGGTGAGGGA
>NW_012109696.1:6075165-6076920 GCF_000951045.1 Mandrillus leucophaeus | reverse complement strand
AAGAAATAATATTACAGAGGTGAAAAATAAAATATTATTTCTTTATAATAATATAAATATAAAGAAATAATATTACAGAGGTGAAAAACAGATCCACTTCATTGTAAGTTGAAAACATTGTAAATAAAAAATGCAATAAATACACCTAACTGCCAAACATAATAGCTTAGCCTAGCCTGCCTTCAATATGTTCAGAGCACTTACATTAGCCTAAAATCATCTATCTAGCACAAAGCCTGGTTTATAATAAAGTCTTGAATATCTCATGTAATTTATTGAACACTGTACTAAAAGCCAAAAAAGAAAAGGGTTGCTTAAGCACTCAAAGTTCGGTTTCTACTGAATATATACCATTTTTACACCATCGTAATGTTCAAAAATCAAGTCAACCCACCATCAGTTAGAGACGTTCTACATGAAATAAAACATTTACCTAATGAGCTTAAGAGCAGAGTAGAAATTGCAGAAGAAACATGAACTTGAAGACTGATCAATAGAAATTATCCAAACAGAGGAACAAATTTTTTTTAAAAGGCTGAAAAAAGATCAGATTTTCTTTGACTTGTGGGCTAATATTAAGAGGCCTAACGTGTGTAGTGAGAATACAAGGAAAAGGGAGAGGGCAGAAAATATTTGAAGAAATAATGCCTGAAGTTTCTCTGAATTTGGAGAAGATATATACCCATGGATAAAGAAACTCAAAGAACAAAGAAAATCACACCAAGATCCATTTTAATCAAATTACTGACAATGAATTATAAAAATCACAATCTTAGAAGTAGTCTAGGGTAGGCAAACATATTATATACAGAATAATAAAGACAGAAATAATGACAGACTTCCTGTCAAAAACAACGTAAGATAGGAGACAATGGAATTCCAACCTGAAGTGCTCATTAAAATAATGTTTTTAATTGATACATCATATTTATACCTGTTTATGGGGCACATGTGCTATTTTGATGTATGCATAGAATGTGTAATGATCAAGTCAGGGTTCACAATATCCATCACGTCAAACATTTATCATTTCTTTGAATTGGGAACATTTTAAATCTTCTCTTCTAGCTATTTTGAAAAATACAACATATTGTGTTAACTATAGTCATCCCCCTGTGCTATCAGACACTAGAACTTATTTCTTCTGACTGTGTATTTGTACTCATTCACCTCCCACACTTCATTCAACCCTTCCCAGCCTTGGTAACTATCATTCTGCTCTCAACCTCCATGAGAGCCACTGTTTCAGCTCCCACATATGGGTGAGAACATGTAATATTTGCCTTTCTGTCTGGCTTATTTCACTAAACACGGTGACCTCCAGTTCTATCCATGTTGCCATGAATGACAGGATTTCATTTTTTATGAATGAATAGTATTCCATTGTGTGTATATACCACTTTTCTTTATCCATTCATCTGTCAATAGAGACTTGGGGTAATTCCATATCTTTGCTATTGTGAATAGTGCTGCTGCTGCAGTAAACATAGGGGTGCAGATATCCCTTTGATATACTGATTTTCTTTCCTTTGGATAAATATCCAGTAGTAGGGCGACTGCACTAATTTACATTCCCATCAACAGTGTGAGTTCCCTTTTCTCAACATCCTCACCAGCATTTGCTGTCTTTTGTCTTTTTTTTTTTCCTTTTTTGAGACAGAGTCTCACTCTGTTGCCCAGCCTGAAATGCAGTGGCATGATCTCAGCTCACTGCAACCTCCATCTCCTGCGTTCAAGAGATTTTCTTGCCTCAGC
>NW_012109696.1:6044315-6075115 GCF_000951045.1 Mandrillus leucophaeus | reverse complement strand
TATCTTTGCTATTGTGAATAGTGCTGCTGCTGCAGTAAACATAGGGGTGCAGATATCCCTTTGATATACTGATTTTCTTTCCTTTGGATAAATATCCAGTAGTAGGGCGACTGCACTAATTTACATTCCCATCAACAGTGTGAGTTCCCTTTTCTCAACATCCTCACCAGCATTTGCTGTCTTTTGTCTTTTTTTTTTTCCTTTTTTGAGACAGAGTCTCACTCTGTTGCCCAGCCTGAAATGCAGTGGCATGATCTCAGCTCACTGCAACCTCCATCTCCTGCGTTCAAGAGATTTTCTTGCCTCAGCCTCCTGAATAGCTGGGATTACAGGCATGTGTCACCAATCCCAGCTAATTTTTGTATTTTTAGTAAAGACAGTGTTTCACCGTGTTGGTCAGGCTGGTCTTGAACTCCTGACCTCATGTGATCTGCTTGCCTCAGCCTCCCAAAGTGCTGGGATTACAGGCATAAGCCACCACGCCCAGTCATCTTTTGTCTTTTTGATAATAACCATTCTAACAGGGATACAATGATATGTCATGGTGGTTTTGGTGTGCATTGCTCTGATGATTAGTAATGTTGAGAATTTTTTCACATACCCATTGGCCATTTGTGTGTTTTCCTTTGAGAAGTGTCTATTCAGATACTTTGCCCACTTTTAAACAAAATTATTATTATTTTTGCTGTTGAGTTGTTTGAGCTCCTTGTATATTCTGGATATTAATCCCTTGTTGCATGAACAGTTGGCAAATATTTTCTCCCATTCAGCAGGTTGTCTCTTCGCTTCGTTGATAGTTTCCTTTGCTGGGCACAAGCTTTTTCATTGAAAATAGTCCTGTTTGTCTGTTTTGGCTTTGTTGCCTGTGCTTTTGAGGTTTTAGCCACACAATCTTTGCCTAGACCAATGTTCCAGAGCATTTCCTCTATGTTTTCTTCTAGTGGTTTTATAGTTTCAGGTCTAATACTTGAGTCTGTAATCCATTTTGAGCTGATTTTTGTATATGGTGAGATATATGGTTCTAATTTCATTCTTTTACTTATGTATATCCAGTTTTCCCAGCACCATTTATTGAAGAGAGCATTCTTTCCCCAATGTATGTTCTTGGCACCTTTGTCAAAAATCACTTGGGTGGAAATATGTGGATTTATTTCTGGGCTCTCTGTTCTGTTCCATTATGAAGTATTCTTGACTAGTATTCTATAGTATTCTTGACTAGTAGTTTCTTTTTTTCTTTTAGCACTTCTGTATTATGTTTCATTTATCTATTTGTCTGTTTTTATACCAGTACCATACTGTTTTGGTTACTTTAGCTTTATAGTATATTTTGAAGTCAGATTGTGTGATACCTCCAGCTTCTTTCTTTTTGTTCAGGATTGCTTTAGCTATTTGGGATCTTTTTGGTTCCATATGAATTTTATAGTTGTTTCTTCCATTTCTATAAGAATGTCATTGGTATTTTGATAAGGATTGCATTGAATCTATAGATTGCTTTGGGTATTCTGGTTGTTTTAACAACATTATTCTTCTGATCCATGAGCATCAGATGTCTTTCCGTTTGTTTGTATCCTCTTCAATTTTTTTCATCAGTGTTTTGCAGTTTTCCTTAGAGATGTCTTTCACCTTCTTCATTAAATTTGCTCCTAGGTATTTTTTTTTTGTAGCTTCTAAATGGGATTACTTTCTTGGTTTCTCTTTTGGCTGGCTTGTTATTATTTATAGAAATGATATCAATTTTTTTTCTGTGGATTTTGTATTCATTTATCAATTTTGAGAGTTTTTTGCTGGAGTCTTTAGGTTTTTCTAAATATAAGATAATATCTTGTGCAAAGAGAGATAATTTCACCTCCTCTTTTCCAATTTAGATGCCTTTTATTTCTTTCCTTTGCCTGATTGCTGTAGCTAGGAATTCCAGTAGTATGTTGAATAGGAGTAGTGACAAGTGGGCATCCTTGTTTGTTTTAGTTCTTGGAGGAAAGGCTTTCAGCTTTTCCCCATTCAGCATGATGTTAGCTCTTGGTTTGTTATTTATGGTCTTTACTATGTTGATGTCTTCTATGCCTAATTTGTTGAGAGTTGTTATCATGAAACGATGTTAAATTTTGTCAAATACTTTTTCTGTTTCTATTGATCATGTGATTTTTGTCCTTTATTCTGTTGATGTGATATTCATCATGTTTATTGATTTGTATGTGCTGAGCCATCCTTGCAATTCTGGGACAAATTCCAGTTGATTACAGTGTATTATCTTTTGATGCATTTTTGGATTCAGTTTGCCTGAGTTTTGTTGAAAATTTTTGCATCTATGTTTATCAGGGATATTGGCCTGTAGTTTTGTTTTCTGTTGTGTCTTTGTCTAGTTTGGTATTGGGCTAATAATGCTGGCCACATAGAATAAGTTAGAAAGAATTTCTTCCTCTGCAATTTTTTGGAATAGTTTGAGAAGATTTGTGCTTGTTTTTTAAATTTAAGTTTGGTAAAATTCGGCAGTAAAGCCGTCCTATCACAGGCCTTTCTTTGTTGGGAGACTTTTTATTACTAATTCAATCTTGTTACTCATTATTGGTCTGTTCAGGTATTCTGTTTCTTATTGGTTCAATCTTTGTATGTTGTATGTCATCGATTTCTTCTAGATTTCCCATTGATTAAAATATAATTGTTCATAGTAGCCTTGGATGGTCTTTTTTATTTCTGTAGTATTAATTTTAACGTCTCCTTTTTGTTTCAGATTTTGTTTATTTGGGTCTTCTTTCTTTTTTCTTGGTTAATCTGGCTAGCAGTTTATTAATTTTGTTTATCTTCTTTAAAAAATTCTTTTCATTGATTTTTGTATTTTTTTAGTCTGTATTTTGTTTAGGTCTGTGCTGATCTTTGTTATTCTTTTTTATCTATGAGTAAGTAATTTTGGATTTGGTTTGTTATTTTTTTTTTAGTTCTTTGAGGTGTATCATTAGATTGTCTATTTGAAATCTTTCTGCTTTTGTGATGTAAGTGTTTATTGTTATAAACTTACCTTTAGCGCTGATTTTGCTGTATCACATAGGTTTTGGTGTTTCCATTTACGTTTGTTTTAAGAAATTCTTTGATTTCTTTCTTAATATCTTCATTGACCCAATAGGCATTCAGAAACACATTGTTTAATATCCATATATTTGTGCTGTTTCCAATGTTCTTCTTGTTATTGATTTCCAGTTTTATTAGGTTGCAGTCTAAGAAGATACTTGATATAATTTTGATTTTTAAAAATTTGTTGAGACTTGTTTTGTGGCCTAACTCATAGTCTATGCTGGAGAATGGTCCATGTGCTGATAAGAAGAATGTGTATTCTCCAGCTACTGAATGAAACATTCTGTAAATGTTGCTTAGGTTCATTTCATCTAATATGAAGTTTTAATCCAACATTTCTTTGTTGATTTTCTGTCACAATGATCTGTCTAATGCCAGGAGTGGAGTGTTGAAGTCCCAAAATATTATTGTATGATAGTTTATCTCTCCCTTTAAATACAATAATGTTTGCTTTATGTATCTGGGTGTTCCAGTGTTGGGTGAATATATATTTAGAATTGTTATATCCTCTGGCTGAATTGAACCCTTTACCCTTTTAAATTATGTAATAACCTTCTTTGTCTTCTTTGACTGTTTTTGATTTAAAGTCTTGTATTAGGTCATTGTTGCATTACTATAAAGAAAGAAATACCTGAGACAGGGTAATTTATAAAGAAAGGAGGTTTAATTGGCTCATGATTCTGCAGACTATACAGGAAGCATGGTGCTGGCATCTACTTGGCTTCTAGGGGAGACCTCAGGATGCTTACAATAATAGTGGAAGATGACGGGGAGCAGGCACATCACATGGCTAGAACAGGAGCAAGAGAGAGACAGCCAGGGGCCAGGGAGGTGCCACACGCTTCTAAATGATTGTATCTCTTGTGAACTCAGAGCAAGAACTCACTTATCACCAAGGAGATGGCCCAAGCCATTTAAGAGGCATCTGCCTCCATGATCCAGACATCTCCCACCAGGCCTCAACTCCAACATTGGGGATTACATTTCAACATAAGATTTGGGTGGGTACAAAAATCCAAACTATATCAAGTCTGTTTTATTCGATAAGTATAGCTACTCCTGCTTGCTTTTGTTTTCTGTTTGCATGGCATTTCTTCTTCCCTATGAACAGGGGTAGTGTATGTTGTCTGACGACAAAAGAATTAAATTAGAAATTAACAACAAGTAGCTGCTTGCTGGTCTAGGTCTTCTTGTAGACAGCATATAGTTGAATCATTTAAAAAATGTATTCAGACAGTCTGTATCTTTTAATGGGTAATTTAAATCATTTATATCCAAGTTTATTATTGATAGGTGAGGATGTATTTGTATTATTTTTGTTAACTGTTTTCTGATTATTTTGTATATTCTTTGTTCCTTTCTCTCTTATTGTTTATCATTGTAGTTTGGTGGTGTTCTGTAATGGTAACATTTGAGTCCCTTCTTTTTCTCATTTGTGTTTCTGCTTCCCCAGTGAGTTTAACACTTTCATGTGTTTTCATGGTGATAGATAGCTTCCTTTTGCTGCCAGATGTCAGACTCCTTTAAGCATTTCTTGTAAGGCCAGTCTAATGGTGATAAATTTCATTGATTTTTGCCTGTCTGAGAAAGACTTTATTCCTCTTTCATTTTGAAGGATAGCTTTGCTGGGTACAGTATTCTTGATTGGTAGTTTCTTTTATTTAGCACTACAAATATATTATCCCATTTTCTCCTGGCTTGTAAAATTTATGCTGAAAAATCTATTTGTTTGATGGGGTTTCCTTATATGTGATTTGACACTTTTCTCTTGCTGTTTTTAGAATTCTCTTTCTCTTTGACTTTTGACAGTTTGACTACAATGTGCCATGGAGAAGGCCTTTTCAGGTTGAATCTCTTCAGGTATATTTGAGCTTCCTGTATCCAAATATCTAAATCTCTCGTAAGACTTTGGGAAGTTTCTGGCTATTACTTTGCTAAGTAGGTTTCATATGTGTCTTTGGCCATCTCTTCTCCTAGGACACCTAAAATTTAAATATTTGGTCACTTGATGGTGTCACATATGTCATGTAGGCTTTCTTAATTTTTTAAAATATTTTTCTTTCTTTTCATTTTTTAATCTGATTGGGTTATTTCAAAAGACCTGTCTTCAAGTTCAACTTCTTCCTTCTGCTCGATCTAGTCTATTGTTGAAACTCTTGCTTATATTTTGTATTTCATTGAATTCCTCGGTTCTAGGATTTGTGTTTGTTCTTTGTTTTAAATAATATCTATCTTTGTTTAAATAATATCTATCTCTTTGGTAAATTGCTCATTCAGATCATGAATTTTTTTTTCTGATTTCTTTGTATGGTTTACTTGTCTTCTTGTGCCTCACTGAGCTTCTTTAATACAATTCTTTTCAATTCTTTTTTAGGCATTCCATACATTTTTCTTTCTTTGGTATCTATTGCTGGAGAATTATTATGTTCCTTTGGAGATGTCATTTTTTTTTTCTTTTTCATGTTTTTTGTGTCCTTACATGGATATCTGTGCATGTGGTATAACAGCTGCATCTTCCAATTTTGTTGATTGGCTTTCATGGCAGGCGTTTTTCTATAGTTGTATCTATAATGTTGGTTGGGTGGGTACTTTAGCTTTGATTTTGAGTTTGTTTAGTATTGCAGTCTCTGTATGATTTCTTCAGCTGTAGTCAGGGTCGGTGCTGTCTGCAATTTCTTCAGTGACTTAGGCTACAGTTATTAGTGGAGACTGTAGTGAGGCTTTGCTGGGAATAGGGATGACAGGTGGCCTGGATCTCAGGCCCCAGTGATGGTGGCAGCACGCCAGTCATGTCTGTCTTTCAGCCGCTGGATGATACAGGTGAACACTAGTGTTAGTGGGTCCAGGTGGGCTGATTCTCGGACCTCCAGGTAGTTTGTTTGGGTGCCAGTGGCTGGTGTCCTGGGACTTTTTTCAGGCATCTTGATGGTCTGGGCACATGTGCATGGTGATAGACAGGGCGAGTGGATCCAGGGTGTCACTGGGGATGTGGAGATGTGAAGAGGCAGGGGCTGTTGGGCCCCAGGTCAAGATGCAGCCTGGTGGCAGCTGGGCTCTCAAAACGGTGCTGTGCTGCAGCTGCTTGGGTCCCTGGGGCTATGTGGGACCCTGCATGAACTTCCTCTCGGGAACAATGATGTCACATGGGCTCCAGGCAGCTCTCTGTACTAGACTCAGCACCCATGAAGGCTGAGGGGCTCTCCTGTGACTCGGATTGCAGGGTCTGTGGTCGGAATGTGGAGCATGGGAAATCTCACACTGACCCTTTCTGGGCTCCTTGCCAGTCTCAGTTAGGGAAGTGACTTGCTACCCTCTCCTTCTGTGCCTCAGATTTCTCCTGCCATGTCCCTGCTGGACTCCAGGGTCTCTCCTAGATGCTCCACTTAACACGTGGCTATCTGCTCTATGCTTTGGTGCTTCTTCGTGGACGGAGTGAGTGTCAGGGGCCTCTAGTGTTCCTTTGGAGCCATCATGAAGACTCCTCCCAAAGTAATGATTTTTTTTTCCACAAAGTCGATTCAGAATTCTATCTCTAGTTAATATTTCCTTATAGAAATAAGGCAAAATAAAGTGAATTCCAGCTGATACCAGCTTTTACTACCAGCAGAATTGGTAATACAAAAATCATTAAAGGCATTTCTTCAAGGTAGAAAAAGAAAAAGAGAGATCAAAGTTCCATCTACTTGAAGGAATTAAGACCATTAGGAATAATAAACATGTGTGTAAATTTAAAATATTCTAAACATTTTTCAATGTGTTAAAATAATGATTGACAATTTAAAGCAAAATGATGACAATGTATTGAATAATGTATAGCATATGTAGATGTCCAATGTATGTATAAAGGGCAGGAAGGAGGAAATTGAAGTATGTGGTTATATTTTTATACATGCAGTCGTGTAATGTTTTACGAAGGTAAACTGTGATAAAAGATACATTGAACCATCAAAACTACACAAATAAAATGAAGAATAATCGCTAATATGTCAACAGAAAACAAAATGAAATGCTGAAAAATATCCAATCCATAAGATTGCAGAAAAAGAAACAAGAACAAATGGCACTAATAAAATGCACAGCAAGATGATGGATTAAATTCAGCCTATTATTGGTTAATTAAATAAATGAAACACACCCATTTAAATGCAGATATAATTCAACTAGGAAATAGTGCTGTCTATAAGCAACAGTTTTTAAAGGGTGAAAGAATGGAAAACGTTATATTATTCAAACACTAAATATATACAGGCTGGGGTAGTATAATATTAATATCAGGACAATGACAGACCTTTCCATAAAAAGACATGATGATCATAAATATGCAGGTAGCTAACAATGGAGTCACAGTGTACATGACAAACCGGCAGAAGCAAAAGCAGAAATAGACGACGCACAGTTGTAATTGGAGATTCTACGTTGTTCTCTTGGAAACTGATGGATCAAGTAGACTGAAAATCAGTAAGGGTGTAGAAGACTAGACCAGCACTCTCAACCAACCTGACGTTTGTAGGACATTACACCTAGCAAAAGTCAACCTCATTCTTTTCAAGTCCATGTGGGTCATTCACCAAACTAGACCGCCTGCTGGGCTATGAAACAGGGGTGGTGTATGTTGTCTGACAACAAAAGAATTAAATTAGAAATTAACAACAAGTAGCTGCTGGGAAATCCCCAAATATTTAAAAATTAAGTAACACAGTTGTAGATAGTTACTGTGTATTAAAGAAACTGTAAGTGAAATTAGAAAATATTTTGAACTGAGTGATAATGCAAACAAAACATATAAAAATGTAAGGATTGCCACAAAGCAGTGGTCAGAGAAAAATTGATAATGTTAAACACTCATATAAAAAAGAAAGTTTGGCTGTTGTGGTGGCTCACGCCTGTAATCCTATCATTTTGGGAGGCTGAGATGGGCGGATCATCTGAGGTCAGGAGTTCAAGACCAGCCTGGCCAACATGGTGAAATCCCGTCTCTACTAAAAATACAAAAATTAGCTGGGCGTAGTGGCGTGTGCCTGTAATCGCAGCTACTCAGAAGGCTGAGGCAGGAGAATCGCTTGAACCCGGGAGGTGGAGGTTGCAGTGAGCCAAGGTCATGCCACTGCACTCCAGCCTGAGTGACAGAGAGAGAGACCTTGTCAAAAAAAAAGAAAGAGAGAAAGAGAGAAAGGAAAGAAAGAAAGAAAGAGGAAGGGAGGGAGGGAAGGAAGGAAGGAAGGAAGGAAGGAAGGAAGGAAGGAAGGAAGGAAAGAGAAACAAAGGAAAGTTTGAAATGAATGACATAAGCTGGCACCTGAAGACTGAAGTAAAGGAAATGTAGCTTGAACTGAAAGTGAGTAGAAGAGAGGAAGTAACAGATAAAATAAAATATCAATGATAGAAAGTAGAAAAAAAATCACTGGAAAGAAAAAAGTTCTTTGAAAAGATCACTTAAATGATAAACTAGCTAAAGTGATTGAGGAAAAAAGAGAAAACATGAATTACCAATCTCAGGGCTGAAAGCAGGGAACTCACTAGAGATCTTAAATTGATAATAAGGAAACATTATGAAAAAATTATGACAATAAATTAAACAACTTAGATGAAATGGACAAATTCATTGCAAGGCACAAGTGACCAGAACTGACACTTCTGGGAGAAAGAGAAGTTCTAAATACCCTTGTCGGAGTTTAAAAGAAAAGAAACGCCTGTTTGTGTGCATTTTCTAGGACGTTTTGCTGCTATCCATAATTTTGAGTTCTTTCCTATTTCTCACCATGGGAATAACCATCTTTGCCATGATTCTTTCTGTGTTTGCTCAAAATCAAACTCAAATCGTCCCGTTTCAGGTGTTCCCATTTGTCTGAACATTGACTTATATTTATGTCCAAGTTTATTAGATCTATAGCGGTGCCCAGTAAAAATGTACTCAACCCGTGTCAGACTGAGACTTTCCCGTTATGATTAAATAAAAATATCATTCTCTCTTCCCAGTATCAGATGTCAGAAACCTTACAATTAACCTCAACAGTGTTCAGGAAAACAAACAAAATCAGTGTGTGTTCCCGAAAGTCTGACTTTTGCCCTGAAAGCAGCTTGGCCTATATGAACAGCCAGAAAAATTACAGCAGAGCCCAACTCTCCCTGTCATCCATTTATCACAGTCTCTCTCAGCCTGACAGAGACAGAGGCGCAAAGCAAGATGCGTCAGCGTGAGCATCCTGCGTGGACAACGAGAACGTGGTCGGGTAAAATCCACCTACTCGGGCAGTGAGCCCTGTCTGTGGAAACACAGATGCAAATGCAATAAGAAATTTCCCAGTGCCACTGCCGCGCGGCGCCTGCTTCACACTGAGCTCCACAAAATGTGTACTTCAGTGCCGTGGACGACCCCTTCTGTGCTAATATTTTACTGTAGTGTTTTGGGTTCGTTTCTATTTTGGCTGGGTGCAAAGGCGTTTTCAGTTGATCTTACGAATCTCTGAAGTGCAGAAGGAAACCTTATGCAGGAAATCAGCCGAGGATGGTGATTTTGTCCAGGGCTTTTCTTAGGGGGACACCCTGAGCATTCCACAGGAAGGGTGAACTGTCAGACACAATTAGCTCTGCCTCTTTTAACTCTAAATGCTTCCAGGCCTCTTACGATAAGCTTTGTTGAAGCAGGCTCTGCGGAGGCACTTCTCATCCTAAACATTCTATGTCCTTAAGCACTGCATACAAATGAGTGAGATTAAGAGATGCCAAATGGGAAGAAAGATGGCGGCAATAAATAGAAAACTGTAGCAAAGCTGCAGACTTTCCGGCCTCTGAGTGCACGTGTGAGTGGTCGTGTGTGCATGTGTGTGAGCGCGTGGGCGTGTGTGGTGAGGGTATATGTATAAGCCTCAGTGCATAACCAGAAATAAGTAATTTCAGTAATTTATTTTCCCCATCAGAAGAAGTTGCAGCTGTTGGGATACATACCAGATCACCTTTATACAAGAATATCGCAGTGGAGTCATCCCTGTGTCCACACGGCCCTGGTTTCTGACTCTGACGGTGACATAAGCGGTGTTCTGTGAGAAGGCATACTTGTCTCCATGGCGTCACTCTTAGTGACATCCCGGAGTACACCCAGCTCCTGGTGCTGCCCTGTCACTGGCCTGCACAGCTGGCTGGGCCCCTTCTGCTGTCTCCTGCTTTGAGGTAGGAGCAAGGAATGCATGGACCTGGATGAGCTGGGGACAGCACGCTGCTGACCTGGGAAGCTCACCTGGCCAGCAGGTGTCTCTGACCCCTCCCACTAGGGATGTCTAGAGGCTGAACAGCAGTGTGGGCTGAGAGCAGCCAGGCTGTAAGGCAGCCCCCAAAGCTGTGGAATGCCCTTGGGCTGTGGCTCCCTACTCTCCGGAAACCAGCAAGTGACAGCAGGCTCAGCCTCCTGGAGGAAGAGAGAATCATATGGTATCCCCAAGCCGCAGGGGGGCCTTGGAGCATGGCCATGGGGCACATGACATCAAAGGGCGTGAGAAGCCGGGAAAGGCTGTCCTGCCAGGTGAGCTGCCTGGTGACAGGGAGTGTGAGCCCCATGCATGGCTGATTGAAAGATGCTCTGCTGGGAAAGGGGCACCCAGAGCTGCTCTCCCTGAGCAGGGTCGGGGGTGCCCCAGTGCTGGTGGATCTCGAGGGGCAGGGAGAGTAGGGACACCTGTGAGGTGTGCCCCAACCAAGGTGGGGTGAACCCACACCTTCCCTGACGCTCAGGTCTCGTCTTGGCCCTTGCACACCACTCTTGAGGGGGACCCACGTTCCGCCCGCTTTCTCTCTCCCTGGGATCCAAGTGCTCTCCCTGGTCAACCCTGGAGGAGGGAAGCCCACCTGAGAGCTGCGCCTGCTGCAGCTGGACGCACATGTCATTTCCAGCCTGTGCTCCTCTCCAGGGACCCCATGCCGTGTGGCACAGGCTCCTGTGCAGCCTTGGTGTGAAGTAGCATCTTATAAATAATCCACTGCCTGCCTCTCCGGCCCCATCCCTCCAGCCGCATGGGACAGGTGACGTTTCTAACAGAAGAGGAGCGTGACCACACACAGCAATCCAACAGGCGTGGTCTGGGAAGCTTCCAGTGGCTCTGGTTCCTGGGCCATCCTGGAGTGGGCCTGGGAATTTGCGTCTCTTCAGGGTCTCCAGACAGTGCTGTTTTGGGGCCACGTTTCTCAGCCCCTACATCACAACATTGTATTGAGCATGAGGAGCTCTCCTCTCCACCCTTCAGCGTAGTTTATTCCACCCTCATGACTCAGTCTGTGTCTTTGCATGTGGGGCAGCCTGGACAATGCAGGTCCCTCTGGGGCTCAGGGAAGACGTCAGTTTCCCCAAGCATGTGAGGAGAAAGCTTTTTAAGGACAACTTGGTGAGTTGGGGGAAGCCAGTGAGCCGGGGATGCTGACTGGTCAGTGATGAAATCACAGGAAGTCAAAGCTGTCTTCTTGTGCTGAGTCAATTCCTGGGGGCTGGGGGCGGAGAGTCACAAGATTAGATAAGACAGTTTATTGATCTGGGTGGTGCCAGCCAATCCATCAAGTGCAGGGTCTGCAAAATATCTCAAGCACTGATCTTGCTGTTTAGGGAGTGTTAGAATCTTGTAGCCTCCAGCTGCATGACTCCTAAACCATAATTTCTAATCTTGTGACTAATTTGCAAGTCCTACAAAGGCAATCTAATCCCCAAGCAAGTAGGAGGCCTGTTTTGGGAAACGGCTGTTATCATCTTTGTTTCAAACTATAAACTAAGTTTCTCCCAAAGTTAATTCAGCCTACACTCAAGAATGAACAAGGACAGCTTGGAGGTTAGAAGCAAGGTGGTGTCAGTTAAGTTAGATCTCTTTCACTGTCTCAGTCATAATTTTGCAAGGACTGTTTCAATATATGGAAAATCCAAAGCATTTGGAAGTTAATACACTTATGAAGAATCCATGGGTAATAAAATAAATAACAAGGGGAATTAGAAAATGGTTAACTGTTAATGAAATTTATAACATATAAAAAAAATTGGAGGATACAGCTGAAGTGGTGCTTACAAGCAGAATTAAGAAAGAAGAAAGTCATAAAATCAGTAACATATTGCTCTGTAACCGCCCAGTGGGTTCACCTTTCCTGCTGCCTAGACAGAGCCAATTTATCAAGACGGGGGAGTTGCAGTAGAGAAAGAGTAATTAACACAGAACCAGCTATGCGGGAGACCAGAGTTTTATTATTACTCAAATCAGATCAAAGTTTTTAAGGGCTGTTCGGTAGCTGGGGTGGGGCAGTGAGTGGGGAGTGCTGATTGACTGGTTTGGAGAGGAAGTCACAAGGAGCCACTGTCTTCTTACACTGAGTCAGTTCCTGGGTGCGGCCACAAGATCAGATGAGCTGGTTTATCGATCTGGGTGGTGCCCGCTGATCCATCAAGTGCAGGTGTAGCAGGACGAGCTGCAGACATAACTCCTCAGACACCGAGTTAAAGAAGGAAAGGGTTGATTCGGCCAGGGGCATCGGCAAGACTCCTGTCTCAAGAGCCGAGCTCCCTGACTGAGCAATTCCTGTCCCTTTTAAGGACTCACAACTCTAAGGGGGTGCATGAGAGGACTGTGATTGATGGAGCAAGTAGAGGGTACGTGACTGGGGGCTGCATGCACTGGTAATTAGATCGGAACAAAACAGGACAGGGATTTTCACAGTGCATTTCTATACAATGTCTGTAATCTATACATAACAGAACCACTTAGGTCAGGGGTCAGTCTTTAACTACCAGGCCCAGGGTGTGGCGCCGGGCTGTCTGCGTGTGGATTTCATTTCTGCCTTTTAGTTTTTACTTTTTCTTTTTCTTTCTTTGGAGGCAGAAATTTGGCATAAGACAACATGAGGGGTGGTCTCCTCCCTTACAGGGTCTGCAAAATTTCTCAAGCACTGATTTTAGAAGCAGTTTAGAGAGAGATTTAGCAAGTCAGAATCTTGTAGCCTCCAGCTGCATGACTCCTAAACCATAATTTCTAATTCTGTGGCAAATTTGTTAGTCCTACAAAGGAAGTCTACTCCCCAGACAAGAACGGGGTCTGCTTTGGGAAAGGGCTGTTATCATCTTTGTTTAAACTATAGACTAAGTTCCTCCCAAAGTTAGTTCAGTCTATGCCCAGGAATGAACAAGGACAGCCTGGAGGTCAGAAGCAAGATGGAGTTGATTAGGTCAGATCTGTTTTACTTTCTCAGTTACAATTTTGCAACAGTGCTTTCAGTCCTATCTAAATAAGCTAGAAAAATAAAAGCAAAAGAAATCTAAATTAAGTAGAAGAAAGAAAAAAATAAAAATAAGATCAAAAAATTTATTAAAAAATAGGAAAATAAGAGATATTTAATAATCCCAAAATTTGGTTCTTAAGAAGATCCAAAAAATGGAGGAAATCCCCATCTGGGGTGTTCAGAAAAAAAGAGAAAAAGCACAAATTACCAGTATCATGAATGAAACAAGGGTTATTACCAGAGATCTGATAAGAAAAAATACAGCATGAACAACTTTATGGCAACAAATGTAACACCTTAGTGCAACAACTTAGACATAATAGATACATTTCCTTAACAATACAATGAGGACAGTTGATCCAAAATGAAAGGCAGAATACTAATAGCCATAAAGAAATTGAATTCATCATTAAAATCCTCCAAAGAAGACTCCAGGTCTGGCTGATTTTACTGGTGAATTAAATAAAATATTTAAAGAATGAATAACACCAATTTTATACAAAATTTTCCAGATAATTATCAAAGAGAGTACACTTCCCTTATCATGAAGCCATCATATTCCTGACAGTAAAATGAAAGGTATTAAAAAATAAAGATTTAAATCAATGTCCCACAGTGTCTTACAAACACATAGGAAAAATTATTAACAAAATATTAGCAAATGGAACAACACAAAATGGTAACATATGGTGACCAAATAGGTTTTATGTCAGAAATGCAAGATGTTTAATCCTCAAGATGCCATTAACTTAATTCACCATGTTAAGGCAGTAGAAAATTTTAAAAATAGTAATTTTTTTCAATAGTGAAATAAAAGCCATGTGGCAAAATTCGGCACCCATTTATTCTAAGAACTCTCATGAAACTGGGAATAGAAGGGAACTTCCTCAACCTGGTGAAGGGCATAGCTGACATCACACTTAACGGGGAAGACGGAAGGCTCCCCTCTGACAGGTTTTTGAGAGTTATCATGTAGTTGTGTTTATTGGTAATTTGTTCTTTTTGTCGCTGAGCAGAAGTCATTGTCTGAATGTATGAATTTCAAGAACAAGGCAAGGATGTCCACCCTGACCACTTCCATGGTCAGCATTGTACCAGAGACCCTGAGCAGTGCAGTGGGGATGAAAAACAATAAGAAGCATGAAGGTCAGAAAGAAAGAATTAAAACTGCCTTTGCTCATATATGATGAGACTGATCACATATAAGCAAACATCCTTCACAACTAGAAATTATAGGTAAATCTGTTAAGCTTATAGAATAGGGTCAACGTGCAAAGGTCACTTGTTTTTATATACTAGTAGCAAACCATTAGATAATTTAAAATTTTCCATTTACAAGAGCATTAAAACATAAAATACAAGGAATTTTTAATGTATAGTATTTTTTCATTGAAAACAAAATATTTAAGACGAATTTCAGAAGATTTAAATAAATGGAGAGATATAGCATATTTTTGATTGGAAAATTCAACATAATTAAGATGTCTGTTCTTTTCAAGTATTCTTTATTATTAAAAATAACCCCTTCAAAATTCATCCAGGCTTCTTTTATAGAAGTTTATAGGCTGATTCCAAAATTTCTGTGCAAGAAAGCAAAGGGTAAATGGAAAAGTAATCTTGAAAAAGAAGAACATGGCTGGGCGTGGTGGCTCACGCCTGTAATCTCAGCACTTTGGGAAGCTGAGGCGAGTGGATCACAAGGTCAAGAGATCGAGACCATCCTGGCCAACATGATGAAACCCTGTCTCTACTAAAAATACAATAATTAGCCGTGGTGGTGTGCACCTGTAATCCCAGCTACTAGGGAGGCTGAGGCAGGAGAATCGCTTGAACCTGGGAGGTGAAGGTTGCAGTGAGCTGAGATCGTGCCACTGCACTCCAGCCTGGCAAAAGAGCGAGACTCCATCTAAAATAAATACATAAAAAATAAAAAAACCTGCAGTAATCATGAGAGTGTGGGTCTGGCACAGAATAAACAAATAGCTCAACGGAGTGGAAGAGAAGACACAGAAAATGGACCCACATTCCCACGTACATTTGATTGTCAACAAAGGACTAAAGTAACCTCACAGAGAAAGAGAAGTCTTTTCAACCCATGGTGCTGGAACAATTGAATATCCATTTGCAGACACATGAACCTCGGCCCAACGTCACATCATCAAATTTAAAAACTTTAGACTGAATGGTGTTGACAAAAAGAGCCAAACTCTAAAATACTTGAAGAGATTTATTCTGAACCAACTATGAGTGACCATGGCCCGTGACACAGCCCTCAGAAGGTCCTGAGAACATGTGCCCGAGGTGGCTGGCATGCATCTTGGTTTCATACATTTTAGGGAGGCATGAGACATCAATCAAATACATTTAAGAAATTCATTGGTTATCTGGTTGACAATTAGCTGAGTTTGTCTAAAGACCTGGGATCCACAGAGAGAAAATGTTCAAGTTAAGAAAAAAGATTGTGGAGACCAAGGTTCTTTTGAATGTTATCGTAGCTGCCCTTAGAGACAATAGATGACAAATGTTTCCTATTCAGATATTTAAAAGGTGCTAGACTCTTAGTTAATCTGTTCCAGATTGGGAGGCCTGGAAGAAAAAGATCTAGCTATGTTAATAGAGAGTCTTTACAGATGCAAATTTTCCCCCACCAAGGAAAGCTTTGCAGGGCCATTTCAAAATATGGCAAAGAAACATATTTTGGGGTAAGACACTTAGACTTTCTTCTTTGTCATATGATGTTATGCCAGAGTCAGATTGGAAAGTAAGTCAGCATGTTGGTCAGGCTGGTCTTAAACTCCTGACCTTGTGATTCACCCGCCTTGGCCTCCCAGAGTGCTGGGATTACAGGCGTGAGCTGCCGCACATGGCCTCTTGATTCTTTAATCTCATGTCTTCTACTAAAGTGAGAAAATGTGTCCTCTACCTTTCAAAAATGTTTTTCTCCCCGATTTGTTCCTATGCAACTGTGACTCACATTTCACTATTAGACCCTTTGACGGTATCTCTCAGGCCTGAGTCCCCCATTCATGTCTTCAGTTTGTTTCTTCTTCTCCCTAAGATTAGATGATTTCTGTTAATGTATCTTCAAGTTTACTGACTCCTGTATCATCCCCATTCTGCTGCTAAGTATACATGTTGCATTTTCCATTTCAGATACTATATTTTTCAGTTCTAGAGTTTCATATAGTTCTTTTATATTTTATATATTTTAAGTAATTTATATTTGGTTCTCTATATTTTTCTGATGACATTTCCTATTCGTTCATTCACTTCACATATTCATTCAGTCCTTATGCCCTTGAGTATTATTGCTATTATTACTGCCTTAATATTCTCGCGTAGTAGCTCTAACACCTGCGTTATCCTGGAGTTGGCCTCCGTCACCGGCCTTTACTCTTTATTGGGGGTCACTGTTTTCTGGTTTTCCTCTTTTAAAAAAATTTAGTATCTGGGAAGTTTAGGGATTATAGCAGGATGTTATTGTTAAAAATTGTAAAGGCTGGATTCTTTTCGTTCTTTGGAATATTGTTGCTGTTTGATCTGCTTTTAGAGGCAGTTAATTTGCCTGAATGTAAACTCCAAACATTTTCCTTATAATAATGGCCAACAGTTGAAATCTCTGCTTATTTCTTTCATTTTCAGTTTCTTTGCATTTACTGTAATCACAGTTCCAGAGTCCAGCTAGAGATTTGGGAAAGTCTAACACACAGAACTCAGGCATCAGTCTGTAGTTCTCTGTTTTTCAGAATTCATCCCGCCAAATTCCATGTGCTGAGGTCTCCACAATCTCTGTCCCTGATTCTTTATGCCAGTAACACTGTTTTCTATGAAAGTTTTATCTGCCTGGCATAGTGATGACTTTGACCTGCCCTCAGTGAAGACTGAAAATTGGAAAGTCACTCAGAACATCATCTTCCAAACGTGGTGGGATTTTTTTTTCTTTACTTTTTAAAAACCAATATGGCAAGCTTGGTGATAATGAAGTTAGTCCTTTAAATTTACTTATATTCATAGTTGAATGGTCATTCTAATATCTTATAATTTATTTTCTGTTTATTCTATGTGTCTTTTATTACTTTATCCCCTCTTTATTGGCATTATAGTTATATATTTTTTATTTCCCTATAGTTCATTATTTGCATAATTGAAGTATAAAAATCTACCTTAGGCCAGGCATGGTGGCTCACACCTGTAATTCCAGCACTTTGGGAGGCAAAGGCAGGAGGATCGCCTGAGCCCAGGAGTTTGAGAGCAGCCTGGGCAACAAAGTAAGACCCTGTTCCCTACAAAAATTGTTAAGAAAATAGGCCAAGCATAGTGGTGGGTACCTGTAGTCCCAGCTACTCAGGAGGCTGAGAAGGAGAATCACTTGAGCCTGGGAGGTTGAGGCTGCAGTGAGCCATGATTGTGCCACTGCACTCCAGTCTGGGTGACAGAGCGAGACCCTGTGAGGGGGAAAAAAAAAACCAAAAAACAAAACATGAAAAATCTACCTGAAATGTATACTTGTCTCACTTCCCAACAACTGAAGAATCTTATGGTTTGTCGTGCCCCCACTCGTGTTGCTTTAATGCCATTATAGTCATATATTTTACCTCTACATTTGTTGGAAATACCAGAAGATCACTTTAAACAATCAATACACTCAAACTGACCCTAAAAATTATCCTTTATGGTGCTCTTCATTCCTTTCATCCTTTCCTCCACGATCATTTTCCTTGAGCTGAAAAATGTGGCTTTAGTACGCCTCGTAAGGCAAGTGTGTTGCAGATAAATTTTCTCAACCTTTTAAATAACCACGTCTTTATTTCACCTGCATGATTTAGAGCAGCGGCCTCCAACAATTTTTGGCACCAGGGATTACTTTTAATGGCAAAAACTGCAATTACTTTTGAATCAACCTAATAATTATTACATTGTAATATATAATGAAAGAATTATACAGCTCCCTGTCATGTGGAATCCGTGGGAGCCCCGAGCTTGTTTTCCTGCAACTCGACAGTCCTATCTGGGGGTGATGGAAACAGCGACCCCCAAAGTGTATTGCTTTTGTCCAGTCTACTCTGCATCTCGTTTTGGTTGCTGTCACTGCAGAAAACTCTGCTTCACAAAGACAGGATGTCGGGCACGGAAGCAGGTTCTTCAGTGTGTTAGTGGCAATCTCAGGATATTCCGCTTGACTTTAGTCCAGAACGTATGGGGATTTGAAGTTGTCTCAAGCACACTTTTTTTTTTTTTTAAGACAGAGTCTCGCTCTGTCGCCCAGGCTGGAGTGCAGTGGCCGGATCTCAGCTCACTGCAAGCTCCGCCTCCCGGGTTCACGCCATTCTCCTGCCTCAGCCTCCCGAGTAGCTGGGACTACAGGCGCCCGCCACCTCGCCCGGCTAGTTTTTTGTATTTTTAGTAGAGACGGGATTTCACTGTGTTAGCCAGGATGGTCTCGATCTTCTGACCTCATGATCTGCCTGCCTCGGCCTCCCAAAGTGCTGGGATTACAGGCAGGTGTGAGCCACCATGCCCGGCCTCAAACATACTTTTAAGGCCACTGTTATTTGTGATCTCAAGCAGCCGACTCTCTTTCAGCATGGACAAAGTTGACTCACCTGGCTTATTCACAAATGGGTCACGGATCCATTCCTTCCCAGTTTGGGGTTCTTTTGCGGTTGGGAAGTAATGCTCAAGCTCTTTTGGAAGCTGAGACAGGTGATCATATGCCAGCTGGGGCAAAGAAGGCCCTGGCTCAGTCTCTTTCCAAATAAAACCTCTGCTAATGTTTGAAACATGTCAGAAACGCCAGTGTTCACTCATTGCCCCATAATTCCAGTTTGACTTTTAATGCAGCCACTTTATCTCCTGACTTGAACGCAGTTGTCCCTCTCCCCTGAAGTGACAGTTTGTGGAGCTGGTTGAATATGTCACCCAAGTAAGCAACGTTTGTAGTCCATTCTATGTCACTGAAATGTGATGCCAGTGGTGACTGTTTTTCTGAAAGAGATCTCTGGAGCGGCCCTCATAACTCAAAAACTCTGGCCAGTGATCTGGCCACCTCACTTCTGTGTATCAGAGAAGCCATCTCACTCCTATCACATGTGTGTCACTGTAAGCACATGTGTATCAGAGAAGACGTGTGTGCTCTGCACCCATCTCCTCACAGAACTGCACGAACAGACATGAGTTAA
Source organism: Mandrillus leucophaeus (assembly GCF_000951045.1). Taxonomy (NCBI): domain Eukaryota; kingdom Metazoa; phylum Chordata; class Mammalia; order Primates; family Cercopithecidae; genus Mandrillus; species Mandrillus leucophaeus. The sequence goes on along the minus strand of NW_012109696.1, from coordinate 6,055,631 downwards.
GGGCATGTACTTTAATGAGGCTGATAACTTTAATTACATACTGCAAACCTTTATTAAGCTCAGGCAACATTTTTCAGCTACCCAGCATTTCTCTGTGGATGACACAGTGCTTAGACTTACATCCAGAAGTGACCTCTTTGACCCAAGTGGTGAAACCAGAAAGCCATCCAGTCACGGCAGCTGCTCCCTCTGTGTGTACACTGACACAAAATGGCCAGTTCGGTTTTCCTGATACGTAATCAATCAAAGACTTGAATAGTTCTGCAGCTGTGGTGTTGGTTGGCAACAAAAGTGCACCTAACATATCCTCGTGCACATCCTCCTGAAAAATAGATCTCACAACAACAAGCATTGTTGCCTTGTTGTCAACGTTGGTGGACTCATCAGCCTGGCTTGTGTACCATGGTGACTCATTAATCCTCTCTGACAATTGTGCCTCAATATCCTCTGCAATTTCATCAATTCCTCTAGGTATGGTTCTAGCCAAAAGAGGAACACGTGCCACCTTTTGAGCCGCAGCCTCTCCTAAAAGTTCAGGACAAATGTCCTTAGCAGCCGGCAAGATCAGCTGTTCACCAACAGTAAAGGGCTTCTTAGCTTTAGCAATGCAGTTAGCCCGTAAGAATGATGCTCTCAGTGCAGACACATTTGATGAAGTGGTGACCTTCAATCATTGCTTCTGTTCTTCGTGGTCAAGCTTTTTTTTTTTTTTCTCTTTTGAAAAACTCCAAAGGCTGGTCTTTTAATGCAGAGTGCTTGGTCTTCATATGGTGAAGCAGTTTTGAAGGTTTCATGGCTTCACTGGACAGTCATCACATATTATACCAAGTGGGCTTGGAAAATGTGAATCACCTGTTGCAATGAGCCTGTAATTTAAGTGAGATTCTTGGTATTTTCTATTAAATGCGGCTTGCTCCTTGTTGGTAGTCTTAGAGTCTTCTGCTGTCTAATCATTGGACCTTCCCCCTTTTCAAAGCCTTCCTGTGATGTTTCTTTTTTTACTCATTTTGGCTCGGGTTAGCTTGTGGGCTTACCAAAACTGTGCCTGAGGCAAGCGTGCAGTGTGGGAAAGAGGCATGGACAGAAGTGGTAAATAAAATAACGGGTGGGCCTCACGTGGACTAACCTAAGTGTAGGATTCTGACTTAAAGCCTGCCACCAGATGCAGCTTAATTATCACTTGCCAACCATTAATAGGGTTTTGCTATGAGTCTGCAACCAAGTGATTTATTAGGGTCTCTGTGCAGTCAGACCTCTCTGCCAATGTTAATCTGTATTTGCAGCAGGTCCCCCCAGCACTAGCCTCAGATCATCAGGCAGTAGATTCTCACAGCGAGCTTGCAACCCAGATCCCTCACTCGCACGGTTCACGATAGGGTGGGTGCTCCTGTGAGAATCTAACGTTGCTGCTGATCTGACAGGAGGCAGAGCTCAGGTGGTGATGTGAGTGATGGGGAGCGGCTGTAAATACAGGTGAGGCTTCGCTCACTCGCCCCGGCTCACCTCCTGCTGTACTGCCCAGTTCTTAACAGGTCATACACCAGGGCTGGTCCGTGGCCCCGGGGTTGAGGGCCCCTGACTTGCAGACTGTCCTGTTGCAGGTGGAATTTTAGGCTGGCAGTTTCTTCCCTTTCCTTTCACTGTTTACAGGTAGCATTCCATTGCCCCATGACTTCCATAATTTCTGCGGAAAGTCATTCACGTGTCCAGCTTTTTTTCCCCTTTGAAAGTACCATGGAATCATTCTTTTGCTCACCTTAAGCTTTTTTCCCCTTGTCTTTATTGTATTTGTGTTTATTGAATTTCTTGAATCTGTGAGTTGATGTCTTTAAGGGTTTGAAAATATTCTCTCTTCAAATACAGGTTCCATCATGTTCCTTTCTCCTTGTGGGGTGGGATTGTTGAAAATATTTCCCCATGGCCTTCACACTCCGTTATGTTTTCTTCATTTCCTGTTCTTTCTGGGTTTCAGTTAGGCTATTATTTATTGATTTGTCTTTCAAATTCCATTTTCAATTAATTAATTCCATTTTCAACTATAGTCAGTTTGTCATTCAGGTGAACCCATCTGATGAATTATAATTATTACTATTTGAGACAGAGTCTCACTCTGTCACCCAGGCTGAAGTGCAGTGGTGCGATCTCAGTTCACTGCAAGCTCTGCCTCCTGGGTTCAAGTGAGTCTCCTGCCTCAGCCTCCCGAGTAGCTTGGATTACAGGTGCCTGTCACCACGCCAGGCTAATTTTTGTATTTTTAGTAGAAACTAAATCCTTCTGGGGATTTAGCTGGGAGCCATCCATGCCATTTTACAATCTGGTGAACATCTTGGTAAGAAGAGCTGCCATGCTTGCTGCAGGGCCCTCACCTTAGTGGGCTTTCTCTCTTGAGCACTGTAAGATGACAGGAAATTCCACTTTGTCTTCCCAGCCCAGCACTGAAATTTTGGTTCATCATGTTCTCATTGCTTTTATTATTCTCTAAAGTCTTCAAAACTATGGTTTTTGTAATTTATTACATGATTTCCCCTTGATTTTACAGCAAAGTATACTCTGCTGATATTTACTTCATCTTACTTGGAAGTGAAAGCCCCACTTAGTTTTTAAAAATATGCTAAAAATTAGCCAGGCATGGTGGCAGGTGCCTGTAACCCCAGCTACTCAGGAGGCTGAGGCAGGAGAATCACTCGAACCTGAGAGTCGGAGGTTGCAGTGAGCCGAGATTGCACCACTGCATTCCAGCCTGGGCAAGAGAGTGAGACTCCACCTCAAAAAAAAATGCTATATAAAATATTGGGGTTTCCTTGATAAATGATACTCGGGTCAACTAGTAGACTAAGTTAAAAGCAAAACCTTTGTGTTTGTACAGAGACACTGAACATTTATGGGATGAAAGCTAGGACGTGGGAGAAATGGAAAATGTCCCAGGGCTGCTGGCCCTGACCTCTCCAAGGCCTGCTCGTCACCCTAAGTGTGGCTGCATCTTCTGCTCCCTCCGGCTACCACCAGCGTGGGTAGGAGGAAGCCTGGGAAGATGAGGGGGAGCAGTGCTAAAGGGGGGCAGTGGGAAAATCCACAAGGTTGAAGAGAATTAAAAACCATGGGAGGGCCTCTCTGGAGTGTTTTCCCCACCGGAGCTGATAACCAAGAACTAATGTGTCTCACGAAAACCCAGAGTGCAACAGTGGCTGGGGTCACTCTCTTCTCCCGACGTGGCCCTGTGTGCCCCTCCTGGGATCCAGGGACTCGCCTCTGGCTCAGGAGATGGACAGGTGTTCTCCAACACCACAGAGTCAGCCTGCTGGGCCAGCACGTGGCACGAGTTCTGTGCCTGGCACTTGTGAACTGACTGCACCCCAGGAAAGACAAAGGGAAGGACCCGTGCCGTGGCATCTGTTTGCCTGTGAACTGCGACAGAGACACGGGAAGTGTCCCCTTGTTATCGTCAGCCCAGGGAGAGCTGTGTGGAGGATGGAGACACCAGCCATCAATCTCCCGGAGCACGCGGCATCTCTGTTTAATAGCAGATAGAGCGTCTCCAAAGGGCTTTTTTTTTTCTCTTTGTTTAAAATGACATATAATGGGTCTGGACTTATCAGTGTCTCTAATGCATTTTCTGTGCTCTGTCCCCACTGGGGGATTTAGTCCTTTCTAATGAATGTATGCAGGATTGATTTTGAACTTGGTATAATTTAATCCATCAATTTAACATTAAATGCATATGCAAAGGGAGCCTCTTTGTGGCTGAAGACCAGAAGGGGACGTTCTTATTCATCTGAAATGAACTTGAGACATGAAAACCGTCGGCTGCTATTCGTATCTGCCATGGGGTCTGTGACCGGGCTGTCCCGGGCTGCGTGAGTCCTGAAGCACCTAAACCGGCCCACAGCCCCTCAGCGACTCCCGGGCACGGCTCACACTCCCTCAGAATGGAAGGACGTGGCTGCTTAGGGGCCTGGCTGCCACGCTGAGAGCTTTCTGGTCAAGGGGTGCTAGCATTGAGCTCTGAACTCAAGCCTGGAGCCCGATGGGGAGCTCGAAGCCAGTGTGCTGATGCGCCATTGAAAGTCACACCTGTGCCCAGGGCTGGACAACAGGGTGAACTGATGTCCTACTTCTTTGATCCTAATGGTCTGTCAAAGCCTTTAGACAGTGCATCATTTATAAAGCTCAAGGCCACACGGCAGCGGGGGAAGTGCAGTCCTTCAGGTGCGCACAGACTCCGGGGAGCTCGGGAGGTCAGAAAGAGCTGAGTGGTTGAAAACACAGCCCCTGAGCTGAGAGAGTTGCTGAGTCATTGTTGATTGTGCTGAGCGCGGCTGCGATTTCCTGACTCACTTCTGTGTGTGGGGGCGGGAGCAGGGTCCCCTTTTCCACAGCTGTTCATTTCTCATGGCCGGGTCTCTCCAATGCCTCCCACTCTCTCACTGACAGTCTGTGAGCCCAGAAGCAAGGCCTGCGTTCGAGGGAAACCAGAAATGTTTCTGGCCCAAGGGATCCCCCACTCAGGCCTTTTTCAGACTCATAGTGTTCACTGCAATGGGTGCTTTCCTGAGTTCTCCATAGGGACCTGAAGGTTTGCCCTAGAAACCAAACCTCCTCTGGGATCTAATTCTCAGTCCTGTCCCCACCCTCCGCCATCCAGAGACTGGGCTGGGAACTCGCTGTGATGATGAGAAGGCGGCAGAGCCCACGATGACACGAACCACTGCTGCACAGACCTCCAGGACTGTAAACTGACAGGGGCAAGCAGATACAGAGCAGATGGCCCACAACCTGGGGCAAAAGGAACATTTCTACTGCAAATCAACGCAATTATTGTGTTTGACAACGTTTTTCTTTGCACAAACTCTTCCACTTGACTTCCAAAAAGAATATGAGAGAGACTTAGTGCACACATTCGATTTTCACAATTGGAGACTCAGCCTCAATCAAGGAAGAAGAACTGGTGTTCAGGGGAACTCCGCAGCAGCCAAGGCTCATACTCCAGTAACATCTGTGCACTCCCTGCAAGGCTAACCATGGAAGTGCCCTAGAGTGTCCAGGTTCGTAATCACCCACTCCTCAAAATGACTTCAGGACGGCTAAATGACCTTCCTAAAGTGCTATTATTTCAACCGGAAAGTCTCATTTCCCACAGACACACGGAACTGAGGTGGCCTCTGGCTCCCCTGTGAAGCCTTGTCCCTGGCCCCACTTTTTCTCCTGCTCTGTCCTGTCACCATCTGTGACTGCTGCGCTCTCTAATCCCGATGGCTGCCTTGGCCTCCAGAAGCCAGGCTGTGCCGCCTCCCTTTGTCAGGGCCCTGCCCATGTGCACAGGCCCTCGGGGTCTGCAGAGCCCAGCTCAGCCCATCCCCAGAGCTCCACGTGCTCACAGAGGCGCACCCCTCCCGGGTCTTCCCAATGCCTTCCACACCCCTCCTGGCGGTGACTTGGGTTCCTCACAACTCGAGGGACACCAGTTCTGCCTGTGTGTGGCAGGACTCAGCTCAGCACCATGATCTTCCTGGACACCCAGCCAGGCAGCACAGGGTACAGGTGACCCGAGCTCTCTCCATCAGGCCGTCGCGTCAAGCCAGGCTGCTGGCTACACTGCCTAGGGAGCCTTCCTGACAGACTGTTCAGAAACAACAATGCCAGTCAGCGAGGGCTTGGTGTGCGGCCGTGAGCACTGGCCTCATGAGCGGGGGGGCTTGGGACGCTGGCACTGTGTGCGTCTGCAAGTCCCGGGTGTGGACAGAGAGGGACGGCATGGTCTAGGCCTCCTTAGAGCAGCCCCAAAGCCCGAATACTGTGGCCGAATGAGCCCTCGTTGCCTCCTTAGTGGGGACAGCAGATCTACATGGGGGCCCGTGGCATCGCCTGACGCGGTGGCTGCAAAAGCCCTGTGGACCTGAATGAGGAGCACCTGAGCTTCCCGCTCAGCTGAGCTGAGTCTTTAGAAAATGAATCCTTGTTGCTTCCCATACAAAATAAATGAACCTGAGCTGCAGCCAATGGACACCAACGGGGACATGAAGAAGAAACAATTGTATTTATTGTTATAAAGTAGACTTGCCCGGTTTGTGTGGGGTGTGCCTGGGATGTGAAGGGAGCTGAGTGCTCTCATGTCTGGGGTCCCCCCTTCCCTTAGTTGTCATGGGAAGAAGCCCCTTCTAACCTCACTTATTCTGAGGTGAACGCAGGTGGCCCCTACCCATGTCCTGACTGGAAAACAGCCCTTCCTCGGCCCTGGGTGCAGCAGGAGGCCGGGGGAGCCCCACTGCCTTCTCCGTTCTCTTCCCAGAAGGTGCCCACCCTCCATCTAGATCCTGGGACTATGAGCAGATCCAGCCCCAGCCCCGGGAAGGTGCAATGCTTGAGGCCAATTCCCACTGAGCAGAGCTGACCAGGTGCTGGGGATGAGGCCTTGCAGGCACAGGTGACTTCTCCAGGCTGATCTGCACCTGGCTGGGGGCTTCCTGAAGAAGCGGGGCCAGGGAAGGCGGGTCCTTCTTCGCAGTTCTCCGTGTGTCACTGCCATGTTTCTCTGGCCAGCGTGGCGTCCCAGAAGCTCTTCCCCAGGCCAAGCAAGGCCACCCTCTCTCCTTTGTCTCCAAGCTGCCGGTGATGAGTTAAATGAATGCACAGCGAGTGACCAGAATCCCCCCTCCCGTCCCCCGTGCACTCACTGCTCCCTGGGTGGTGACTCTTGTTGGACCCCCTCAGCTCCAGACCTCAGCTGGGGTCACACTGGGCACCTTTCCAGAACATGTCCCGTGTCCCCTCTGTTGCAGATCTGAGTCAGTTCCTTTGTGTGGGGCAGGATAGATGGCCTTGTCCAGGGAGGTGCCTTCTGCCTGGTGTTTTGGGTCCCATGGAACCCACTGGGATGCCTCTCGAGGCCCCGCACTGGGAAGGCAGGGACAGCCCAGCTGTGCACTGTGGCACCTGAAGATGGTGCTTCTGGATTCGACTGGCTTCGGCCTTAATGTGGACACAAAGAAAGAGTTCCTTTCTTGCCTAAACTTACAAGAGTAACTTTAGTTACAAATCAGCTGTTGGACCAACATGTACATTTCACATTTCTCATGTGGGTTTAGTTGCTCAAAGACTTGAAATTTTCATATTGCAGCAATGATTGTGGTGATGCTATAGAAGTCTCTGGAATTGTTTTGCGCTTTTCACAAACATTTTACATGGGCTCAGAATTCTTCAGAGTAAACCGGCTTCCTGGTTTCTCAGCTCCAGCTTTGATGGACCCTGAAGCTGTCGCCTTGGGAAGTGACGCTGGGCTTCAGGCGTCAGGTGCAGACTGCACAGGCAGGTCCCATCTCATTCCCCCAAAACACCAAACTGCAGGAAAGAAAGTTTTCATGAAAAGGCAGACGTGCTCTAACAGAGGATAAGAGAGTCAATATCAACAGAACACGACCTTAGAAGCTGGGAAGCAGAAGGAGAAGTGGAGACTCACTTAGCAGAACTAAGAAAGTGAAATTCTAGGTCTGAGTGGGAGAAGCTGAGACCACCCAGTTGTGCCACAGAAACTCTGGGAGGCTCAGCGTCATTATCTCTGGCGGGAGGAAGTGGCATGGGGGAACGCCTAAGTACCTGGCGATTTTCTATTTTTTAGGGTAGGTAGTGGGTAGTGAGTGTTTCTTTAACATATAAGTTCCACACAAGGAGTTGTGTTGAAGACACTTGCACAGCAAGAAATCCCAAATACCACCCCCAACATCTGCAAATATGAAAAGTGAGTCAGTAAGAGCTCCTCATCCACTGGCCAGAGCAAAGGACAGTCACTAAACAGGTACGCGCTCCAGAGAACCAGATCAGCCACGGGTCGGGGGCTTCCCCGGCAGGTGCCTTCCCTGGACACGTATTTACTGAGTGGTGAACGCCATCGTGCAGCCTCACTTGCTTCGTGTTGATTCAGTGGCCAATAAGAAAGATTTCTTTTCTCTGGATCTTTCTGGTGCCTCCCAGGAAGTGACATTTATCAATGGTCAGTAAGTTTAATTGATGATTTCGGTTACATATTCAATTTATTTATACCTGCCTTGTCCCATGAACAGTTTTAGTAGGTTTTTTACGTACTCCTGATTGATTTAAACGATGCACAGTCATTCCCCTTTGCAGTCTTGCAGTGTGCAAATACAGGGCTAACCATGTTCATAATCTTAGCCTACAACGCTGACTACAAATTGCCAATGCTTAATCATTGTTAGCAAAACTCGTGATGTGGAGAAGGAGCAGGAATCCCTTTTGATGGTGACAGACTCTTGTTTCTCTGATGCTGACGATCTCTCCCCTGATACCACCAAAAAATTGTCTCCAGAGATCACTCAATCTCTCCTCGAAACTGTGGGTTTGCAAAATCACACATTGCTTCACTTTGATAATTTCATAAGTGCAGAGTTGAGCACTTGGCTGCGGAAGACCCTCTGGGGAGTTATGGAATGCAGGTCTTGGGTACTGGTTTCCACTACCATGCCTTGTGGAACAAGGGGCCCCAGAGAGAGTCACCAGGCACTGGCCCTCAAGGGGCCCATGTGCAGAAGAGGGAGACAGCCCCAGCTGGGGTTAGCCACGCGCTCCGAGAGGCCTGGGGCACAGCCCTCGGTACTTCAGCATCAGTGAGAGATGAAGCCACAGGAGACCTCTTCTGCAGAGGGAGGGGCCGTGTGAGCTCAGAGGTCCAGGCAGCGCCTCCCTCCCACCCTGACCGCCTGCATCAGCTCCCACCCGGACTGAAGGTGCTGCTTTCCTGCAGGTTGTCTGGCTAAGGACCAAGGAGGCAGTGGCATATCCTCTCCCCTGTCTGTGGTGTCGTAGCAAATGGCCCTTCCTTTTTCTAACCGTGCAGTTGGTCTTGAGGTGAAGCTCAGAGCACAGGACGCATTGTTTGAAACTGGTGAAGCTGTGTGTTGTACCAGAGAAGACACATGGCCTTATTTCCCATGCGATGAGTTTTCAGAGTGATATGAAGACCTGCCCTCTTACTGAGCACCACCTCTCAAACGGCTGAGGGCTCCGATGTGGTCCACTTGCAATGTGGGAGGTCATCCTAGCAGAGGGCAAGGGAGGGGAGCTGGCCGCAAAGCTGGACAGTCAGGCTGGAGGGCCTGAGACCCCCAAGAGATAACCTTGCTACGGGACAGGGGGCTGGCGTTTCTGGAGACAGTGTGCTAACTCTGAGGGCCCAGGGAGGGCCATGCTCCTGGGAGCCAGCCTCTGCAACCTGGCTTTCTGGTGCAGTGGGGCAGCGGGGCTGAGCCTGGCCTCTCTGTGCCGGTGGCTAGCTGCCACTTCTCAGGGGTACAGGTGACACGCAGTCTGCACACACGGACTGCACAGGGGCCTGTTGCCTCCCTGGACACTCCTGCTCCCAACTTGGGGCGGGTCAGTTCAGCCCAGAGCGCCCAGTACCTTCTGAAGTTATTTTCTCCCCTTTACCAGGAAGAAGTGTTTATAGGAAAAGAAACGGTGGCATATAATTTTGGAAAAGAAATGTATTTTCAGGGCTACTGCTTGTAGCTGGGTTTCCCAGATGCAAAGTTTACACATTTTATTGTCATCCTTCCATGTTTTGTGCATACATGATCGAGAGGTGTGTGTATGTGTGCGAGTGTGCATGCGTGGGATGCCAATGTGTACGTGGTACAACGGTGTGTGCACAGGTGTGTGTTTTTGCTCTGAGTATGTGCAGTGTGTGTGTGTGATGTGTATGTTGTATGTTATGTTGCGGAATGCCCATGTGTGTTATGTGGTGTGTGTGCCTTGTGTGCAGGGGCATGTCTGTGTGTGTTACATGCCTGTGCTGTGTGCCCGTGTCTGTGTGACTGGTCACTGTCGTGTGTGTTGTGTGTGTCTGAGAATGGGGTGCTCCCTCTGTGTGTCGGGTTTATGTACGTGGTGCATCTCTCTATGGAACTTGGTGGGAATGAAGAATCAGGTTAACCTCCCAGCTCTCACTCAGAAAATGACAACCAAAATTTGCAGTCACACAGAGAAGATGAATTTGTTAATGCCTGGCTGGACTTTCCGCTGAGGTCTTAACCACCCGGAAAGCTGAGGTGCAGCGTACGTGATTGATGGCACACGGACGAGGGTGGTTTCTGCTGAGCACTTCAGGCATGAAATTCAAACTCAGCAAAAGAGCCCCCTTTGCCAGCCCCCTGCTGTTGTTCTAACCCAATCGCTTGTCCCGCTCTTCTCGGAAGATGGCAGTCGCACTTGAGTGGGTTATCAGAGTGGCTGCTTTTCATCAGGAAGAGGCAGAGAGAGGCTGAGTCAAGTAGAACCACTGTGGTCCCCCACTGTCAGGTGGCCCCCACCCGCACTCGGAGCCTGCCCAGGGGCAGCTTTGTCTAGACAGGGAGGGGTACAAGGACTTGAGCTGAGCAGGGCACCGGGCAGTGGTGGCACCAAGCTCTGTGCTCAGAACTGCCTCGACCCAAAGCCGGATAAGTGACCCGGCAGTCCCAGCCCCATCTCCTCCCTGCTAAGCGCTGGCAGGACCCACAGGTGAGAAGGGAGGAGGGCAGGCACTTCCTGCTGCCTCTGGACATTTTTCATTCTCAGGAGAAGCACAGACCTGGCCACTCCATGTACAGAAAGTGCCCCTGCAGTGTTGCCCTCCCACACCATAGGCCACACACCTGGACATTCCACAACATATAACATACACATCACACACACACACACACACACTGCACACACTCAGAGCAAAAACACACCTATGCACACACAGGGGTACCATACACACATTGGCATCCCACAGCGTCCCATCTGGCCACAATTGCCTCTCCCCTGTTAATGACTCTCAGGACACTGGACATAGGAAAGGGCAGTGACCCATGACAGATGACACGCAAGTGAGCTGAGCCCTGTCGCTCTCCAGCTTCCTGCCTGAAGAGAGTATCTGAACCATGACACAGGGAGAGGAGCCCAGGCACAGCCCACAGCCCGGCTGAACGCAGGAGGCAGAGCCGAGAGTCTGTGGAGGTGACAGAAAGTGACGTTTGCCCTACAGAGTCCTGCAGAAAAGAGACAGGTGTGGAGCACGAGCTCCTGGGATCCACAGCAGGTCTGGATGGAGGAGCCCACAGAGTTCTGCTCGGTGCACGATAGACTGGATTAAAAAAATGTGGCACATATACACCATGGAATACTATGCAGCCATAAAAAAGGATGAGTTCATGTCCTTTGTAGCTGGAAACCATCATTCTGAGCAAACTATCGCAAAGGCAGAAAACCAAACACCACATGTTCTCACTCATAGGTGAGAATCAAACAATGAGAACACTTGGACACAGGAAGGGGAACATCACACAC
>NW_012109696.1:6036780-6044265 GCF_000951045.1 Mandrillus leucophaeus | reverse complement strand
CATCACTCATAGGCGGGAATTGAACAGTGAGAACACTTGGACACAGGAAGGGGAACATCACACACCAGAGCCTGTCATGGGGTGACAGGAGGAGTAGGGACAGCATTAGGAGATATACCTAATGTAAATGATGAGTTAATGGGTGCAGCACACCAACATGGCACATGTATACATATGTAACAAACCTGCACCTTGTGCACATGTACCCTAGAACATAAAGTATAAAAAAAGTATTTAATCCCATCAGCATAGCAATTTAAAGATCAAAGATCAAAATTTTATAAAACAAATTGTGAGATAATGCAATGTCAATCTTGCAATGTTTTATGAGAATAATGCAATCATATTACAATATATAAAATTTTCACATGTCTAACAAAAGCTTTATAAAATGAACATATTGTATAGAGTGTGATTACAAACTGAAAAAACAATTTTCTTAAATAGAAGATGTGACAGAACATAGTTATGAGGATTTACTAGGTAAGGTACTTTGAGGACTTCTTAAAACAATAAACTACACATCTTAAATATTAAAAAAAAAAAAGAAAGAAAGAAAGACTCACGAAATGGGAAGGAGGCTCTGGGAAGGAGTAGAGGTCAACACCCAGCACTCACCCTGGGCCAGCCGCCTCTCCTGCCAGGCAAAGTTGAATACGCATTGGGTAGAGCGCACAGGAGAGTGCTGCCTCAGTACTGGAGAATAATTCATCCTTAATGACTCATCTCTCAGGTTCTGCCTAACAAATCTTAAAAGCGAGATCCAAAAGGATCGATCTTGTTTCAAAGAAACTCAACGTTGTTCTTGAACAATTCTCAAGAATATGAATAGAAGTACAAAAATATCCATCACCCAGCAAAGTAAAATTCTCAATATTTGGCATCCTATTATAGACTGAATTGAATCATTCCCCAAAATTCACTTGTTGAAGTTGTTTTATTAATATGGTTAATTACATTGCTGTTTTTTTTTTGACAGGGTCTCACTCTGTTGCCCAGGCTGGAGTGCAGTGGTGCAATCTCGGCTCACTGCAACCTCTGGGTTCAAGTGATTCTCCTGCCTCAGCCTTCTAAGTAGCTGGGATTACAGGTGCCTGCCACCATGCCTGGCTAATTATTTTTTTTGAGACAATATTTTGCTCTTGTCACCCAGGCTGGAGTGCAATGGCATAGTCTCAGCTCACTGCAACTTCCGCCTCCCGGGTTCAAGTGATTCTCCTGTCTCAGCCTCCCTAGTAGCTGGGATTACAGGTGCCCACCACCATGCCCCGCTAATTTTTGTAATTTTAGTAGAGTCAGAGCTTCACCATGTTGGCCAGACTGGTCTCGAACTCCTGACCTCAGGTGATCCACCTGCCTTGGTTTCCCAAAGTGAGCCACCGTGTCTGGCCCATTGCTGGGGTTTTAATGTTAAGTCAGTGTTGGAATATGGGCATGAACCTAATCATGATGTATTATCCTTGTTGTATACAACCGGATGTAATTTGTTAGAATTTTGTTCAGAAGTTGTACATCCATATTGAGAGTTTTTATTTTTATTTTTTTCTGTAGTTTTAAGACTTTGTATGGTTTTGGTATTAGGGTAATACTGACTTTAAAAATGAATTGGGAAAAAAAAATTTGTCTTCAATTTTATAAAAGAGTTTGTGTAGAAATTGTAGAAAGTAAAAACTTTCCCCCTCAAAATTTAAGAATAAATCATAAGTGTTAGAAATAATAGTTTATTTTAAAAACTAACTTCTTTCAAGCCTCCTTGCTTTGCGCTAATAACTCTTTGTTAAGCCCTATCCTATGTAGCTGCTAGACATGCTCAAGGGCACGTAGTACATTCTATGTCCTTGTACCTTAACCAAGATATTTGCGTTGGACGTGCTCACAGGCATGTCCCAGCTCGCAGCCTATGCCTCTTCCTTATTTAGAAATATTATAACTTTTCTACCTATTTTTAAAAAGTATTTAATTATTAGCAAATCGAGTTCTAATTTAAATTATGATGTCTAGCTCCAGCCAACAGAGATAGGACACAGCAATAAAGACCTCAATTAGGAATAAATATTCTAAGGTCTCCTTATTCTATATGTATCCTTGCCATTATTCCATCTGCAAAGGGCACCCTTACTGCAAAAAATAAAAATTACCTCACTAAAAAAACTTTTTGTCTGAATGCTAATTTTTTCTTGCAGCACCGAAGAACAAACATTTTACATTTCTAACAGAAATAGTATAATTTCTCCCCTAAATGTTTGGTAGGATTCACCTGTGAAGCCACTACAGAAAACAGTGTGACAGTTTGTTTAAAAGTTGATGGCCAGGCATGTGGCTCATGCCTGTAATCCCAGCACTTTGGGAGGCTGACGAGGGTGGATCACCTGAGGTCAGGAGTTCGAGACTAGCCTGGCCAACATACTGAAACCTCATCTCTACCAAAAATACAAAAATTAGCCAGGGGTGGTGGCGGGTGTCTGTAGTCCCAGCTATGTGGGAGGCTGAGGCAGGAGAATTGCTTGAGCCCAGGAGGCGGAGGTTGCAGTAAGCTGAGATAGCACCACTGTATTTCAGCCTGGGCACCAGAGCAAGACTCTGTCTCAGAAAAAAAAAAAAAAAGAAAGAAAGAAAGAAAAAAAAGTTGACTACACTCCTAAAATGTATTCCAGGCTTCCCCTCCTAGGTATTTACTCAAGAGAAATGAAAGTTTATGTTTTCTCACCAAGACTTCCACTTAAATGTTCATAGGAACTTTATTTGTAGTATCCCCACACTGTAAACAAACCAAATGTTCATCATTAAGTGAATGCATAAACAAACAGAGGATATGCTCATTATCCTGATTGTAATAATGGGTTCATGGTTGTATATATCTGCCAAAATGTGTCAAATAATACACTTAAATATTTGCAATTTATTGTGTGTCAATTATGCCTTAAGAAAGGTGCTACAATATGAAACACTATAATATAAAATGTATTTTAATAGGCAAAAATCTGAAAACAACCATATATGTTGTAAACAGAATAATTACAAATGCTTCTGTAAATGTAAAAATATAACAGTAGAAAGAAAACTTTGATAGGCTGGGCATGGTGGCTCATGTCTGTAATCTCAGCACTTTAGGAGGCCAAGGTTGGCCAATCACTTGAGGTCAGGAGTTTGAGACCAGCCTGAGAAACATGGTGAAACCCCATCTCTACTAAAAATACAAAAGTTAGCTGGGCATGGTGGCAGGTGCCTATAATCTCAGCTACTCAGGAGGCCGAGGAAAGAGAATTCCTTGAACCTAGGAGGCAGAGGTTGCAGTGAACCAAGATTGTGCCACTGTGCTACAGCCTGGGTGACAGAGCAAGACTCCATCTAAAAAAACACACACACACAACTTGATAAATGAGTTAAATAGAAGAGATGACACAGATAAAGAGAGAATAAGTGGACTAGAAGATAATGCTGAAAAATGACTCAGAACACAACATAAAGTCGAAGACATTTTTAAAATGTCACATAGAGTTTGAAAGATATTACAGACAGGGTTAGAAGTTCTAATGTGCTATCTAATTGGAGTTCACAAAGGAATTAGTTGAGAGAATGAGGAAAAGTAACTATGTAGAGAGTTAATCACTGAGAATTATCTAAAATTTATAAAAAACATGGATGCCATCATCATTTGCCATCAGAGAAATGCAAATCAAAACCACAATGAGAGACCATTTCACACCAGTTAGAATGGCAATCATCA
Organism: Mandrillus leucophaeus; assembly: GCF_000951045.1. Lineage (NCBI taxonomy): Eukaryota > Metazoa > Chordata > Mammalia > Primates > Cercopithecidae > Mandrillus > Mandrillus leucophaeus. Next base: position 6,040,538 of record NW_012109696.1, on the reverse strand, counting down.
AAAAGTCAGGAAACAACAGGTGCTGGAGAAGATGTGGAGAAATAGGAACACTTTTACACTGTTGGTGGGATTGTAAACTAGTTCAACCATTATGGAAAACAGTGTGGTGATTCCTCCAGGGTCTAGAACTAGAAATAGCATTTGACCCTGCCATCCCATTACTGGGGATATACCCAAAGGATTATAAATCATGCTGCTATAAAGACACATGCACATGTATGTTTATTGTGGCACTATTCACAATAGCAAAGACTTGGAATCAACCCAAATGTCCATTTGTGACAGACTGGATTAAGAAAATGTAGCACATATACACCATGGAATACTATGCAGCCATAAAAAAGGATGAGTTCATGTCCTTTGTAGAGACATGGATGCAACCAGAAACCATCATTCTCAGCAAACTATCGCAAGAACAGAAAACCAAACACCACATGTTCTCACTCATAGGTGGGAATTGAACAATGACATCACTTGGACACAGGAAAGGGAACATCACACACTGGGTCCTATTGTGGTGGGGGGCTTGGGGGGAGGGATAGCATTAGGAGATATACCTAATGTAAATGACGAGTTAATGGGTGCAGCACACCAACATGGCACATGTATACATATGTAACAAACCTGCACATTGTGCACAGGTACCCTAGAACTTAAAGTATATATATATTTTTAAAAACCTGGATGCTTAGATTCAGAAACACAAATGCAAACAAGATCCATAAAAAGGAATCTGCACCTAAATGCAATATAGTGAAATTTAAGGATAAATAGAAGATCTGAAAAGTATCTGGAGAAGAGATAGATTAAAGAACTCATTAAAGATTGATAATGGATTAACAGAATAGAGTCATTTGAATAAAGACATTAAAGAACTACTGCAATTAGACTGACAGCTGACTTCTCCATCCTCAATATGGAAGCCAGGAGTCAATGGAATTACATCTTTGCAATGCTGACATTAAGTAATGTCAACCTTTATTCATAAACCCAGAAAAACTATCTTTCAAGAAGTTTTCAGTTTCATCTTAAAGAAGAAAAAAAATTCAGACATATGTAAACAATGAGACAAAGGCCAAAATTACCTTCTTTGAAGTGGTTTTCTCACCGTCTAAAAATGTCACCATTGCTATACTCTTCAGCTTACCAGTGCTATTCAAAATATCTTTTTTTTTATTCCTAGCACAATCTATCCCAGAGTCTTTATCATGTTGAACTCAATGATGTGTCTCACTTGCATCACATGTGAATAAAAAATAATGAGAGATAGTTATTTCATCCTGTGTTCTTCCTGAATTCTCTACTTTATTACTTCTATCTCTTGGGGTAAAAAAAATTCAGAGAACATTTAGGGTAAAAATGGGAACTCCCTTAATCCCCCCAAATGCGCTAGACAGACTGACATTGTTTTTCATTTCTGCATGTGCTCTCCTTTCTGTCTTCCAAGTTCAGAACAAGAATTGCCACCATATATTTAAGAGTGGTTCCCCCTTTCTTCTGGACACTTTACTCCCTATGTCCTGCATGTCTCATCTCTCTGTTCAGAAGCTCTTACTTCCTCCCTTGCTGGAAAGACTTTCCTGTTCTTGTCTTCTGGGTCAAGCCTATGCATCATTCATGACTACATCTAAGGGTCCTTTTACTATTAAGGCTGTGGGAACAACGCCCCTCACCCTGGACAGGTCTTTTAACTGCAGACCCAGCACCCCTGTACAGACTTGCACCATGACTGATATGATCTTTTTCCCTTGGACGTTTTCACTTTGTCCATCTCCCTCCATTCAGCTGAGACTTCTTTTGAGCAAGAACTGCTTGTTTTCCTCAGCACCTTCAGTGCCTCATGTAACACCTGACATTGGTGAGCTGCCAGATAAAAGTCAGAGGAATGTGGAAATAAATTAATGAAATTCTTTTCTGTGATTCCTCTAAACTTCTGGACTGACGTGTGACGAAGCAGCAGGAGCAGGATGTGGCAGGATATGGAAGGACCAGGAGACACTGTCAAAGGAGGACAAGACACTGGGGTGTTTGGGCTGGAGAATGCCTGGGTGGCCAGCAAGTGATGCTCAGATTGGGGGAGGCCACTGCAACTGGAGCATTTTGTGCAGGCTCTTGGTAGGAATCTTGTGCGGAGCTGTTCGCTTATCTAATGGTGGAATAGATTACCTCCAGGTCTCTATTGAACGTGAGAGTCAGGATCGTGGGAGTGCCTGGGAGTCCACTGTCTCTCTCTCTCCAGTTCATCCTCCTGTTGATAAATTAATCCTCCTAAACTATTTCCAGCATTATTTCAGTCCATTGCTCACAACCCTCCAAATATGCTGCATTGCCTTTTAAATCAGACCCATTTTATAAAAGCCCTGCATGAGAGTCAAACTTGCTCCTTGATCCCCTGGTCCCCATGTGCCAAGGCCGTTCTGAGCACGTCCAGTAGCTTCCGTCAGCCCCCGCCTCCTCCTCCTGCTGTGAGCCTCCTCTTGGGAGTCACCAGGGATTTCCAAGTTAACATATCCAAATTGAATACATGACCTTCAGGTTGTTCAGCTGGGAGTAGACTTGAATTTGCCCCCACAGGAAGGGGGTATGTCACAAAGTGGCAAATTTTCCACCTCTGGAAGTGTCCACGTAGAGAACAGACTACTGTCTCCCGCGAGTGCTTGAGAAAGGTAGCGGGGGCATTTTACCTCCCAGAGGCTCCTCCCAATGCCAAGATTCCAAATTCCTGTCAGTTTCAATCATCTGCTGGCAGAGATCAATCAATCAAGTTAAATCCACCAGTTATCTCTTTTGTGTGTCCTTGCATATTATTGCTTCCACCTCGGCTGCCCAAATAAGACCCCAAGGCCTCTTCACCATGGCCCCTTCCTCCTGCCTGCCTGCATGGTGCCTGGCTCCCCAGGAGCCCCACGCTGTCTGAGGGAGGGCAGTGCTCGCTCATCTTTATGCATCTGCTGCCCACCCTGGAGCAAGCACAGTGCAGACCCTCAATACAGGCTCAGGACCTGTGGGAGGCGGGGAGGCCTTCAGGGAGATACAAGGAAAGAAAGAAGCGTCTCGCGGGGGCCGGCAAACTTTAACTTTGCCAGGTGGGGGTGGCTGCTTGTGGCACTTCCTTTGCCATCAGTTCTGTCAGGGACAGGCTTTTTGAGACAATTCTATGAAACCTTACTTCCTTCTGTATTACTGTCCTGCCATTCCTAATAAGCTATATTTTAATTTAAAACAGCAATTTACAGGGTAATTCATTTACAACAACACAATCCATTGTGATCACAATGCCATACATTTATGTTTTGAGTAATTTTTAATGCTTGTAGCAGCTGGGTCTCTGAAAATAACTAACATTTTTCACCTTGTGCAGCGAGTGGAAGAAAAAATCTCTGCTCTTTAATTATAGAACCACCAAAGACAACATGCAGCGAACAGGGCAGTTATAATTGCAAAATAAGAAATGGTTTGCTGAGAACATAGCAGATCTCTCCATGTAAACATGTAACTGCCAGGGAGAGCAGGTAAAGCCTGAAGCAGAACTGTGCCCCCTCCAGGTTCACAAGCCACGGTAAAGCTTGGAGAAGAACTGTGCCCACTCCAGGTTCACAGGCCTCGGTAAAGCCTGGAGAACTGTGCCCACTCCAGGTTCACAGGCCTCGGTAAAGCCTGGAACAGAACTGTGCCCACTCCAGGCTCACAAGCCACGGTAAAGCCTGGGGCAGAACTGTGCCCACTCCAGGCTCACAAGCCACGGTAAAGCCTGGGGC
>NW_012109696.1:6009621-6036670 GCF_000951045.1 Mandrillus leucophaeus | reverse complement strand
CCTCAGTAAAGCCTGGAGAACTGTGCCCACTCCAGGTTCACAGGCCTCAGTAAAGCCTGGAACAGAACTGTGCCCACTCCAGGTTCACAGGCCTCGGTAAAGCCTGGGGCAAAACTGTGCCCACTCCAGGTTCACAAGCCACTGTAATTTTAAGTCAAATTGATTAACACAAGAAGCATCATTAGGAAGATGGAATTATAGAAAGAGTGGAAATAGTTCCCTCTAACCAAAAAGAGCTGTATTCAAAGGGCACGAAGTCGGGGTTTGTTTCTGCTTGTAGTTATTGGAAATGCACACACAACCTGAGCCACAGCCTTGCATGGGTGTGCAGCTGTGTCCCGAAGGGCAGCACCCTCAGAGGATCAGCTGTGCCCTTGCCCACCTGGGCACCACATTAACCACTTTTTTTCTCTCTCTTTTTTGAGACAGGGTCTTGCTCTGTTGCTCAGGCTGAAGTGCATTGGTGCAATCATGGCTCACTGCAGCCTCAATATCCTGAGCTCAAGAGAGGCTCCTGCCTCAGCCTCCCAAGTAGTTGAGACTACAGGCGTGCACCACCATGTCCAGCTAACTTTTTTATTTTTATATTTTTAATTTTAAAGGAATCTATCTGCAGAATACTTACTGGCTAATTTTTAAATTTTTTGTAGAGACGAGGTCTCACTATGTTTCCCAGTCTAGTAGGGAACTCCTAGGCTCAAGTAATCCTCCCACCTTGGCCTCCCAAAGTGCTGGGATTATAAGCATGAGTCCTATACTTCGCTGCCATTTTCTTTTTGAATTAAGGTATTCTGGGAGTGATTAAGCCACCTGTGCTCATATGTAACTAAAATCCCTCATTGCACACTTAGCATCAGAACTGCTAGGCAGGACCACACCTGCCACCCAGGCACTGGCCTTTGACAGTCACACCAACGTCCTCCGCCATAGACACTTCAAATCTTCATTTCTTCATGTTTCTGTCCCTGCTCACAGGTGCATGAGGATTGGACTCCGCCTCCCATGTTGGTCTTGCAGTGAAGTGAAGGCTGAGCCAAGAGCTTGCTTTCAGCGTTAGTATTTCCGTGATGAAAAGACAAGAGAAAGCTCTGTGCTCTCCTAGGGCGTCCGCTGGGTGGGAGTCTGTGGCTCCAGCTGCTCAAAGGCGAGACTTCAACTTGAAGGTTCTCCAGCCTGGAAATTTGGACTATGTTCCCTTTGGAAAATTTCCACCCACCAAATTTTCCTTCCATTTCTTTTGTCTCAATATAGCGGTCCAGGAAACTGGAGAGAATGGGGCAAAGAAAAATAAAATAAAAGGAACCCACCATGCGGGTTCCCAACACTCTTCCTTTAAGCACTATTGAGAAGGAAATGTGATTTTCTTACAATTTGATTCATTCAATGTATGTTTCTTGGGCCGTGCTCTGCACTAGCCAAGGTGCTGGGGTCGGGGAAACACTGCAGGTGCAGCAGAAGTAGGGGTGCCTCCCACGGGCTCCTGGTAGCCCCTGGCTGTAAACACGAGGTAATGACGTTAACATGGTGACAGGTGACGGCACATGCCCTTGGCGCGATTCTCCTGTTCTCTTGCCTCCTCTGGTGAACATAAATCCTATCTAGAACACTAAATGTCCCGAAACGGACCCTACCACACTGTAATCTGTTACTCTTGTAGAACAATGCACAGTAGGCCAGTATTGATGTTCTCTCCAGAACAACCATTACTTGATTAAACATGGAGTCATCAATGGTTTTTTATTATTCTTTTATTTATTTATTTTTTGAGATGGAGTCTCACTCTGTTGCTCAGGCTGGAGTGCAGTGGCACGATCTCGGCTCACTGTAACCTCTGCCTCCCAGGATCCAGTGATTCTCGTGCCTCAGCCTCCTGAGTAGCTGGGATGACAGGTGCCTGCCACCACGCCCAGCTAATTTTTGTATTTTTAGTAGAGACGAGGTTTTGCCATGTTGGCCAGGCTAGGCATTTTTTGTTTTAATGAAAGAGTTCTGACTCTTGGGCCTTGGAGACGCAAGCCCAGGCCCACTCCATGTCACCACTGGCTGCTCCATTCTCCTGCTTGTCATTGATATATGCGGCATGGAAATAAAGGGAGCGCTGGTAACAGAGGCGGAGTAAACGCACATTAAGGAGAGCCGCCGGTGCCTGCCCTTATCTGCATGTGCAGGTCGGCTAGATCCATCACTGCAGGGGCAGCCGGCTCCGGATCTCAGACCCGCCAGAGGCCGGGAGGGAGGAGTAGCGTGAGGAGTATGCCGCGGACCGCGCGGTGAAATGCAGCCATTTCCATTTAGAAATTTCTATTGGGGGCAGGGGTAAAGTATCTATAATAATTTTAAGGACATTTCCCAAATGTTTATTTAGATAAAAGATAGATAACGGTCAAGCTCCCGAACCTGCGGCCTGATAACTAGGCTTTATTAATGACCTGCCATATGCCAGGGCTGGGTAATTAAAGTTTTTCCCCCAAAGGAAGAGAGTGGACAAATTTATTTGATGGTTTGATAACCAGGGACACTGGTTGAAAACTATTGATATAATCGGAGCTCATTCGATTTACTTGCGACAGCCACTCCTATCAGCTAATTTCACCTGTGAATAGTTAATTACCCCGGATGCATATGGGCCGGCCATTAATAACCTGGACTGTCAGGGCTCCTTTGTCCCCACATGCGCCTTTTATCTCCCGAATCTCCTTCTTCTTTTTTTTATTCCTTCCCATTCTCTCTCTTAAAAAAAAATAACGCTTGGGAAGACAGATGTGAGCTGTGAGATTCCGCGGCTATGTGAGAGGAGGCGCCGGGGCCTGGGTGCAGAACGAAGTCTCCAAGTGTGGCGTGAACAAGGGAGGGTGGCTGGAGCTCCCTGGCCAGCCCCGGCCGAGGCGCTGCCTCCAGACCCAGCCTGTGTGCAGACGGGCTGGGGGAGCTTGGACGCCGGGCTGGCTGGCCTTTGCCAATGGACCTCGGGTGTGTCCAGGCCCGGCGAGGGCCGGCAGCCCAGTGGGGCCACTCCCTCGTCCCTGGAGTCCCCAGCGAAGCACTGGAGGCTTCCCTCTCCTGGGAATGTGCCTTTCCACAGCAGGACCTTGCTCTGTGTTGTTCATCCTGCTCCAGTGTCTGGGTCTCGACCAAGTCAACCGACCTCTCTGACGTTCATTTGCTCAGATGTAAGGTGCAGTTGACAGCATCTGTGCTGGAGCACGTGGTGGCCTAAGGGCAACAGGTGAAAAGGGCATCTCGGAAGACACCCTCAGGACAGGGGGATGCCAAATGCCACAAGTGGTGGAGGGTGCCCCGGCTCCGAAGGGCTCCCGAGCCTGGCAGGCTGGTGCCGGCACATGTGCTGGGGCTCACTCTAGCTGTTCCCTCGTCGCTTTTATGGATGTTCACAGAGTAGGGTGAACTTCCGCTTCCCCCACATTTTGCTTTTCAGGACTATGTGTCTTCTGTGACCACGGCTGTCTTAGGCTCCAGTGGGATCTCCTTGCCGGCCCGGCAAAGAGGGCGAGCTCAGAGCAGGCTAGGGTCAGGGGGAAGGGAAGCCTCATTGTGCAGACAGATGCTCTCTGCAGGGGACGCTGCTCACTGGAGTGTGGAAGATGTCCAGAGATGGGGAGATGAGGTGGGGACAGGAGGTTCCTGAGAGCTGCCCCTCCCAAGGGGAGGTGACCACAGAGGGGCCTTTGTCTTCAACAGAGCCCATCCGTGTCCACAGCAGACAGGGCTGGTGCTCCCCAGCAGGCGGGGGTCAGAGGCAGGTGGAATCAGGGAGGAGGCAGAGGGCCCTTCCTTCAGGACGCTGTGCGATCCACTGGGTCCCGCACTTCCTCTTTCTCCCTGTTTTCTGTCTGTCTCCCCTAGGGTTGAATTCCCTGAAGCTGAGCAGAGCTTCCCCTGCCTCGATGTCCACCCACAGCAGGACCACAGGGGTGCAGCAGGTGTGCAGGGAAGGCTGGAAGAACGAATGACCTGCAGAGGAAGTGCTTGCTCAGTGATTGGCAGGATGGAGTCGCTGACTTTAGGGAGGATGCGGACCATCCAGCCTCGTGGTCGTCCCCTCGGTGACCTCCAAGCCCATTTCTGTGTCACCAAGCGGGGGAGTGCTTCATGAGTTTGGGTGCTCAATCAAGGACACTTTGGGGCCCCTGGAGAAGGAACAAGGTGGGTAGCGGGCAGCCCAGGGCATTACTCTAGTTTTGAAAAGTTCTCTGATGGATCCTAAAGTGCAGCCAGAACCATTGACCTTCCCTAGAGGACAGCACTAGTTTTCAAACTTGGTTGCACTTTGGAATCCCCACCGAGAAGCTTTAGAAATACGGACGCCAATGTCTCACCAGAGGGATTCATGATCAATTGGTCTGGAGTACAACCTGGGCCTGGGGATTGTTAAAAACTCCCCAGGGGATCTGAACTTGCAGCCTGGACTGAGGCCACTGAGTGTGAGACTCCTGTGCAAACTAAGCCTGTGCTCCATCAAGGCTCCAGGGATGCTGGGTGTGGGGCCATGGGCTGACCTGGCCCAGATCAAGTTCTTTAAGGCCACCTGTGTTACTCTAGCCTCGGTCCTTTGAAAGATGCTTCAGTACCCCTCCAAAACCATCCCCCAAGGGCTTTGAGGGGCCAAGGTGGTCCTCAAGGAGGATAAGTGACCCTCAGTTCCTTGCTGGACACCCCTCCCTCCCCAGACACACCGATCCCTGCAGGTAGAAGAAAAGAGGGAAACAAGGGGCTCCACCAAACACCCCTCATCCCGTCCTGTCAGCCTACCCCAGACACATCTCCTCCCGTGGTACAGCTGCCAGTGAAACCTCTTTTGCAAAATTATGACTGAGACAGTGAAAGAGAGCTAACTTAACCAACTCCATCTTCCTTCTAACCTCCAAGCTGTCCTTGTTCATTCCTGGGCATAGGCTGAACTAACTTTGGGAGAAACTTTGTTTATAGTTTAAACAAAAACAAAAACAGCGCTTTCCCAAGGTAGACCTTCGTCTTGCTGGGGACTAGATTGCCTTTGTAGGACTAACAGCCACAACATTAGAAATGATGGTTTAGGAATCATGCAGCTGGAGGCTACTAGATTCTGACCCTCCCTAAACTGGTTCTAGGATCAGTGCTTGAGAAATTTTGCAGACCCTGCACTTGATGGACCACCCAGATCGATAACTGGCTCATCTGATCTCGTGGCCCTCACCCAGGAACCGACTCAGTGCAAGAGGACAGCTCCAGTTCCCTATTATTTCATGCCTGACCAACCAGCACTCCTGGCTCACTGGCTTCCCCTCATCCACTGAGTTGTCCTTAAAAACGCTGCTCCCCAAATGCTCAAGGAGATTGACTTGAGTAGTAATAAAACTCCGGTCTCCCGCACAGCCGGCTCTGTGTGAATTACTTTCTCTATTGTAATTCCCTGTCTTGATGAATCAGCTCTGTCTAGGCAGTGGGCAAGGGGAACCCCTTGGAAAATTACACCAGCACCGTTCACCAGCTCCCACCAGGCCCAGGCACCCCCCAGGCTGACCTAGGCCCATCATCCTCTGGCCTTTGGGTGGGCCTGGCCCAAGAGAGGCTCTGCAGGGGTGGAGGCAGGAGGAGCCCTGCATGGCTGCGCTTGCCTCCCTGGCCCGGTGGACACCACTATCCCCTGGCTCTTGTACTCTCAGAGCCTGCAGGGCTGCCTTCTCCCCTGCCCTGCTGTCTGGGTGAGGTGCCACTGCCCATGACAGCTCATTCTTGCTGCCAGGAAGACCAGCACCAGAGAAGTGGAGAAGACAGATTTCACCCAGGGCAGTCACGTGAGGGGCGGGGCCCGCTGTGGAGCTGGGCTCCATGGCAGACATGGCAGGACAGGAAGAGACTTGCAGCCAGGGAACGGGGGTTGGTGGGTGGGGAGGGACCGCCAGGAGGCATGGAGCCCCCCTTTTTCTGGCAGAGCCAACCTCACAGAATTCCTGCTGACTGGAGGCTGGGGGTCAGGTACTGAGGGTCAGAGAGAGGAATTTTCCAGATACTGAGGGTGGCCAGTACCAAGGGTGGGGGGTTCTTGTTACACTGACCTAGTGCGGTTCGCTGTTAAAACTGGATTGTACAGGAAAGGAGGCAGATGAGCCTAAGAGGAGGTTCAGGAGACTGGCTGCAGTTTGGACCCCAAATAATCTATCACAAGCCTCCACTCTCAGCCAGCTGCCATGGGACCCTCTCCCTTAACCAGCTGAGCACCCCTCCCATCCTCCATTCCCAAAGAGTCACTGACCCTGCCGTCCTCCATTCCCAGAGAGTCACTGCCCCTCACCTCCTGCCGCCACCTGCCCATGCTGTCCCGCAGCAGCCAGAGGGATGGTGGGAAACCCACGCAGGACTCACCACTCCCTTGCCGGGCTCCACAGGGGCGCCCATGGCTCTTAGGACAAATCCAGGCTCCTTGCCCCAGGCACTGGCCCCGTGGCCCTGATCCCTGGCCCTTGCCACCCTCTCCTCCCTGCCCCCAACGGCCCTGACCCAGGGCCTCACCACCCTCCCTTACTGCCCCCCATGGCCTGGACCCCCACTCTGCCCTCCCTTTTCCACCCCTCCACGACCCTGACCCACGGCCTGGCCACCCTCTCCTCCCCACCTCCTAGCGCCCTGACCCCCACCCTCTTGCCCTCTCCTCCCTGACCCCTAGGGCCCTGGATCCCACCCTCTCGCCCTCTCCTCCGTGACCCTCACTGCTGTCTTCACAGCATCTCCTCCCTGCCCTCAGGAGCCCCTCAGCAGCCCGCCCAGGTCTGCCCAGCATAGCCACCATCCCTTCTGCTCAGAAAGTCTCAGCTCAAGGCACTCTCTGCAGAGGGCCCCTGCACCCCTGGAGTGACCCCTCCCCACTCTCCACCACTTCCAAGCCTCAGGCATCACTGCTGGGGGAGCCTCAGGCTCTCCTGGGACTGAGCTCCCTTGTCTTCTAGCTCCCTTGTCCCACTAGGACCTGGTTGCCAGCCCCCAGCTGCAAACCTGGAGCTAGAGGCTAGCCACAATGCCCTGTGGTTCTGGTGGGGGCTGGAGAAGGGAAAGGGCCCAGCTCTCAGGGTTCCCTGTCATGCTGTGCCAGGTCTTGCTGACTCAGGGACTGTGCTGGCCATGGCATTAGGGAGAAAGGCTGCAGCCAGCAGGGCTGAGTGAGGTGGGTGGATGGGCACCCTGCCCTAGGTGCCATGAGCACCTGCGTCCAGACAAGTTCAGCAGACAGGGGACCCGACTGGGATCCTTGGACTGAAGCTCTAGGTGTGGGCTGGGCCCTCTCAGCCAAACCGGTTCAGACAACTGCAGTCTTAAACTCCATGTAATAGGAAAGGGAAGGAAATCCATCCCTGGGGGAGGCTCAGCCCTGCAGCCCCAAGAGGCTGGCTGATGTGATGTTTGCTGTGGGAGTGCAGATTCCTGGCCTGTGATTAACTCCAGAGGATGTGCCCGCATCCCGTCCTTCGTAAGAGGATCCCACAGCCAGGAAGTCCTGCACAAAGACGCCTGCAGGAAGGCACCTGCAGCTCTCAGAGATGGGGGGCCCAGGGAGGGACAGGAAGAAGCTGGTTCCACGCTGCCCACGTTGCGACGTTTACCAGTGCGTCCCCCAGCCTAATAGCTCTAAGGTTTGGTTCACCATGTAAGCAGCTGGCAGGTTGAGCATAACCTTCCTTGGCCCTGCACTCCTGTGTGTGTGGGCAGGCGGGCTCATAGGTGCCAGAGATGGTTTGGGCAGCATGCTGCGTGTTACACTCGCCCTGGCACTGGGGAGTCAGAGCTGAGCCAGGCAGAGAGCATCCACGCAAGGAGGCACAGAACAAGGTAGCAGCGCAGCGCCTGCTGTCCACTCCTGCCTGACAGATGCTCCCAGGGGCAGCTCCTTCAGATGGCAGCCATGTCCTTAGCTCACGACTGTGGTCAGCAGCAGGGCCTGGGCTCAATAGGGAGTTCTGCCCACCTCTCCATGACCATGTGACCATGTGGCCGTGGCTGAGCTCTCTGTGGGTTGGAACCTGGGCTGGAACAAGCAGTCAACATGGCTGGTCCCAGGTCTCACCCCCAGGCAGGCTCATTCACTCATTCTGGTGGCTTCTGGGGAGGGCTCCAGGACAAGGGGCAGCAACTCCAAGGCCCCCTGAGGCCAAGCTCTGCCCTGACATGAAGTCCCTCCCAGGGTGCTCCATTGGTCAAAGCAAGAGCAAGACTGGCTATGATGCAAGGACTGCTATGCAAAGATAAGTACATGCGTGTAACATGTGGGACATACTTAAAGCACTACATGGTTTGTTATCTGAATTTCACATTTAAGCTGGAGTCCTGTCTTATGTCATTGCTCTTGTTGGTGTGTTTCCGCACTGCCTGGCAACCCTATTCAAATCAAGATTGATCAGAGACAAAGGCTTGGTGCATGGAGACCTTTCTCCGAGTCCTGGGCAGCCTCTGCCGTGGAATACTTACCCTGGGATGAAGCTGTGTGGAGGTGGATACACCAGGCTTCCTTGGGAACATGTAGCTGACATCTTAAAACTACTTTTAAGAAGGTTGGGGTCCCGCTAGACAACTCTGGCACTGGTGGGTATGAAGGAGGGGTGAGCAGCCCTGCAGCCACCCGGCTTCTCCCAGTCTCCTTGTCATGAGCTGCGGTCAATGCACGGTTGGTCCCTGGGGCAGGGGAGCAAGCGTAGGTCCTAGTCCTGGTGGTGCCCATGCCGACTCTGTGACCCAACTGGGCCCCTCCCTGGGCTTCAGAGTCTCACACAAAAAGAGAGAAGTCAAATCAGATGTCCTGCACATCCTATGCATCTGTGTAAGTTAATTTTCATCTGAGCTGCTATTCAGTGAGACGGAGAGGAACTTCTGGGAACTAAATTAGAATCTGATTTCACGGTTATTTTCTTTTACATGTGGATAAAGGAGGTTCTGGCTGCCTTAGTGACTTTTATGACAGTTTCCATTCTCGGGATGGTCCTCGTTCTGCACCTTGCTGCTCTGTTCTACGTAACATCCAGGCTGAGAGGGGAGGGGGCAGGCCCTCCTCCTCTGTCCCAGGCTCTGCAGTGGGCGACTTGGTTCCGTCTTTGCCTTTATCAGCTGGGCATGTGATCTTGGTGCTCTCAGCCTTGTTCTCTGTGCTAAGAACATGAGGTTCACTGGAAAAACTGACATGGAAATGGCCTTTCCTTTCTTTTCTAGAAACAAGAAGATTTTCGTAATGCCTATCTGAAGATCTGTCCTTTCCTCTTTTTGTTTTATTCCTTGTAGTCATATGCATCTCTGCAGCAAAGTGCATCCCTTGGGATTTCTAGGGTTCCAGCAAAGTGTCTCCACAGAGGAAGCTGGTGGGGGAGAAGCAGGTGCCTCCCTCTGCTGTCCTCATTTTCCTGTAGCCCTTAGCCTCCCAGATAAAGAGGACACTCTGAACATGGCGAGCCTGGCCGTGGCAACCTTGGGGTGACCCCAAATCCACTGTGCGCCCAGTCAAAGCTCAGGAGCAAAGGCCCTACTGACCCTCAGCTCGGTGAGATCCTGGCAGAGGTGGTGGCTGTGTCCCTACCTGCTTCTCCAAATTCCTCAAAACAGAGGGACCTGGACGTGCAAAGCTGAGGACCCAAGATGCTGGAGCACAGGTCCCAGGGACCCCCTAGTGGGGATGATGGGTGCTGACTGGCCCAGGTCCTTGATGACCCCCTTCTGCCTGGGAGGGAGGAGTCCCAGACAAGGAGCCCCTCAGCACCAAACAGAGACAGCAAAGTCCAGCAGGCAGCAGACTCCACGCATCTGGAAACGGCCTCCCATGGGCGGCCCTGCCAGGCCCCTTAGGGAAGTGAGTGTCCTCACAGTGCCTCGGTGCCCACTCCCTCCATGCTGCTCCCTCCATGCTGCCCCAGCACCAGCCAGGCCTGGACCCCCACTGTGGTCTGTCCCTTCGGGACAATTTGGAGACCCCTGCATCCCATCCAGGATCATGTGCTGCTGTCCCTCCTGGCCTGACGCTGGGAGGCTGGAGCTCCCTGTGCGCCCTCCCTATGGTCAGCCTCAGGATTCTGTTCTCAGAAAGCCCAGAGACCCCGAGCCAGCCGCACATGTCTACCCTACAAAGGCGCCTTCTTCCTGTCCCATGACCTGGCTCTGCTCCTTTTATGAACTTGTTTTTGAGATAAAATGTCTACTGTTTTCAGAAAATTTAGGGATTAATGTGCTGCACAACTCTCTTTTTAAAATTAATAAACTTTATTTTTAGAGCAGTTTTAGGTTCACAGCAAAAATTGAGCAGAAGGTACAGAGTTCCAGGGACCTCCTGCCCCCAGGCAGGCACAGGCTGCCCTCTACCAACTTCCCCACTAGAGGGTGTGTTACTACCAAACCATCGTCATCACCCCGAGTCCACAGCCTGCATTCGGGCTCACTCTTGGCACTGCGCAGTCTAGGCTTTGGATAAATGTGTCCACCACTGAAGGGTCCACATGTGCCCACCGTTGAAGTGTCATGCAGAGTATTTTTGCTGCCCTAAAAAATCCTTCATGCTCTGCCTATTCATCCCTCCTTCCCACTCATGCCTGGAACCACTGATCTTTTTACCATCTCAATAGTTTTGCCCTTTTCCGAATGTCCTAGAGTTGGAATCACACAGTGTGTAGCCTATTAGATTGGCTTCTTTCTCTTAGTAATAAGCATTTAGGTTTCCTCCAATGATTCTTTTCATGGATCATTTCTTTTTAGGGCTGAGTAATATTCCACTGTCTGGATGTGCACTATTTATTTATCCATTCACCTACTGAAGGATATCTCAGTTGCTTCCAAGCAAATATGGAATTATTAGGCAAGGAATGGAATTATGAATGGAAGCTTCTATAAACATTATAAATAAAGCTTCCATAATGAACAATGTTTCTATGAGCATCATGAATAAAGCTTTTATAAACATCCACATGCAGGTGTTGGTGTGGACACACGTTTTCAACCTCTTTGGGTAAATACCAAAGAGTATGGATTCTGGATTACAGGGTAAGCATATGTTTAGTTTTTCAGAAACCACTAAACTGTCTTCCATAGTGGCTGTGTCACTTTGTATGCCCACCAGCAATGGATGAGAGTTCCTGTTGCTCCACATCCCGGCCAGCATTTGATGTTCACAGTGTTAAGGATTTTGGCTATTCTAATAGGTGTGTAGTAGTATCACGTTGTTTTAATGTGCATTTCCCCGAGGACACATGATGTGGGGTAGCTCTTCAATGCTTACTGCGATCTGTATGTATTCCGTAGTGAAGTATCTGTTATCTGTTCAGATCTTGCCAATGTTTAATTGGGTTGCTCATTTTTTTCTTGTTGCATTTTAAGAGTTATTTGTATATTTCAGATAACAGTCCTTATCAGGTATGCCTTTTGCAAATATTTTCTCCAGGTTGTGGTTTATTTCTCATTCTCTTGACATTGTCCTTTACACAGCAGAAGTTTTTAATAAAGCCCAACTGGTCAATTATTTGTTTTATGAATCATGCCCTTAGCATTTTATCTAAAAACGCCGTTACTATACCCAAGGTCATCTAGGTTTTCTTCTACGTCATCTTGTAGGAGTTTCATAGTTTTGCATTTTACATTTAGGTCTGTGATCCATTTTGAGTTAATTCCATTTTGAGATGATTTTTGTGAAGTGTGTAACGTCTGTGTCTAGATTTACTATTTTGTCTGTAGCTATTTGTTGAAAGGCTATCCTTCCTCCATTGAATTGCCTTTGCTCTTTTGTCAAGGATCAGTTGACTAAATGTGTGTGGGTCTATTTCTGGACTCTCTTCTGTTCCTTTGACCTATTTGTCTATTCTTTTGCTGTTATCACACTGTCTTGACTACTAGAGCTTTATAGTAAGGCTTGACCTCAGGTAGCACCAGTCCTAGGACTTTGCTCTTCTCCTTCAGCACTGACATGTCTATTCTGAGTCTTTTGTCTTGCCATACAAACTTTAAAAATCAGTTTTTCTGCATTTGCAAAATAACTCACTGGGATTTTGATTGAGATTACATTGAAGCTACAGATCAACTTGGGAAGAATGGCATCGTGACTATACTCATGGAGACGGAATCTCTCTCCAATTATTTAATCTTTGATGTCTTTCATCAGAGTTTTGTAGCTTTCCTCATATGTATCTTGTAGATATTATTATACTTATACCTAAGTATTGCATTTGTGGGGGTGCTAATGTAAATGGTGATGTGTTTTTAATTTTGAATTCCACTGTTTATTTTTGGTACATAGAAAAGTGATTGCCTTTTTATATTAACCCTATATCTTGCAATATTGCTACGACTTATTCCAGGAGGATTTTTAGTCAATTTTTTTTTAATTTTATACATAGATGGTCATGTCATCTGTGAACAAAGACATGATCATAGATGACATTATTTGTTTTACTTTTTCCTTAATCACTATACCTCTTATTTTCTTTTCTTGTCTTATTGCACTAGTTAGGACTTCCAGTATAATGCTGAAAAACAGTGATGAGAGGTGGCATCACTGCATTCTTCCTGGTTTCAATAGGAAAGCTTCTGGCTTCTCACCATTAAGTATAATGTTAGCTGTGGGTTTTTGTAGCTATTATTTGTTAAGCTGAGGAAGTTACCTTCTATTCCTAGTTTGCTGAGAGTTTTTATCATAAATGAATGAAATAAATCATGAATTCCATTTTGTAATAACATTATAGCACTTCATAGGTAGTGCAAGTATCCTATAAAACAAAATAACCCTAACTCTTCTTTTCCATCCCTTGTTATCATTGCTGTCATTCATTTCTTATACATAAGCACATATGTAAGCACAGCTAACTGAAGGCATTGTTGTTATTATTTTGTCAAATCCAACAAAAACCCCAATATTTTCATCTATTAATATAATCATCTGGTTTTTCTTTCTTAGTCTGTTGATGTGATGGATTTTATTAATTGAATTTCGAATGTTGAATCAGACTTGCACACCTGGGATAAAACCCATCTGGTTGTGGTGTATAATTTTTTTTTACACTTTAATGGATTTGATTTGCTAATATTTTGTTGAGTATTTTTGCATCTATATTTATGAGAGATATTGGCCTTTGGTTTTTTTTCTTGTAATATCTTTGTCTGGTTTTCATATTAAGGTAATGTTGGTCTCATATAATGAGTTAGGAAGTGTTTGCTTTGCTTCCATCTTCTGGCAGATACTGTAAAGAATTGGTATGATTTTTCCTTAAAAGTTTGGTAGAATTTACCAGTGACCCCATCTGGGCCTGGTGCTTTCTGTTTTGGGAAGTTATTAACTATTGATTCAATTTCTTTACTATAGACCTATTCAGATAGTCTATTTCTTCTTTTGCGAGTTTTGGCAAATTGCGTCTTTCAATGAATTGGTCTATTTCCTTTAGGTTATCGAATATGTAGGCATAGAGTTGTTCATAATGTTTCTTTTTTCTTTTCTTTTGAGACGGAGTCTTGCTCTGTGAGGCTGGAATGTAGTGGCGTGATCTCGGCTCACTGCAAGCTCCACCTCCTGGGTTCACGCCATTCTCCTGCCTCAGCCTCCCGAGTAGCTGGGACTACAGGTGCCCGCCACCACGCCCGGCTAATTTTTTGTATTTTTAGTAGAGATGGGTTTTATCATGTTGGCCAGGATGGTCTCGATCTCCTGACCTCATGATCGGCCTGCCTCGGCCTCCCAAAGTACTGGGATTACAGACGTGAGCCACCACACCTGGCCCATAATGTTTCATTATCCTTTAAATAGCTACAGGATCTGCAGTGATGTTTCTTGTTTCCTTTCTGATACTAGTAAGTTGTGTCCTCTCTTTTTTCTTAATTATCCTGGCTAGAGTCTTATCAATGTATTGATATTTTCAAAGAACCATCTTTGGGTTTTGTTGATTTTCTTTATTTTCTGTTTTTAATTTTATTGTTTCTGCTCTAATTTTTATTGTTTTCTTTCTTCTGATTACTTTGGATTTAACTGTGCTTTTCCTTTTCTGGTTTCCTAAGGTGGAAGTCTAGATTATTGATTTTCTTTTCTTTTCTTTCTTTTTTTTTTTTTTTTGAGGCTGAGTCTCACTCTGTCACCCAGGCTGGAGTGCAATGGCACGATCTCAGCTCGTTGCAACTTACTCCTCCTGGGTTCAAGTAATTCTCCTGCCTCAGCCTCCCAAGTGGCTGGGATTACAGATGCATGCCACAACACTCAGCTAATTTTTGTATTTTTAGTAGAGATAGGGTTTCATCATGTTGGCCAGGATGATCTTGAACTCCTGACTTCAAGTGATCCACCTGTCTCGGCCACCCAAAGTGCTGGGATTACAGGCATGAGCCACTGTGCTTGGCTGATATTTCTTCTTTTCTAAAATATATTCAATGCTATAAATTTTCATCTAAGCACTGCTTTATTGCCATTATTTTGCTATTATATTACCATTATTTTGAACACAGTGTTACCTGTTAAATCAGCTAACAATATGAAAAATAGAACTTTTTATTTAACTTTCACTCATTTCTTCTTCAGTGTCCTTTCTTTCTTTATAAAGATCCAAGTTTCCGACCTCCATATTTTTCTTCCCTCTAAAGAATTTTTAATATTTTCTGCAAGCAGGTCTGTGGACAAGAAATTTCTCAATTTTATCTGAGAAAGTCATTGTTTTTTCTTTATTTTTGAAGAATAGTTTCACGGGGTATAGAATTCTAGGTTGGTAAGTTAGGTATATATTATACCTTCTGTAGTTGTCCCACAGTTCTTAGTGTGTTTTTTTTTCTTTTTAATTTTTTTCTTTGCTATTCAGTTTTGAAATTTTCTATTATCATATCCTCAAGCTGAAAGATTCTTCCCTCAGTTGTGTCCAGTCTAGTAATGAATCCATTACAGGAATTCTTTATTTCTGTTGCAGTGTTTTTGATCTCTAGCATGTCTTTGCCAGAATTTCTACCTCTCTGCTAATGTTACTCATTTGCCCTTGAATGTTGTTTGCTGTTTACATTAAAGCCTTAGTATATTAATCACAGCTTTAAAAATTTCAGGAATCCCAACATTCCTGCCATATCTGACTGGTTCTGATGTTAGTTCAGTCTCTTCAAACAGTGTTTTTTGCCTGTTAGTCTTGTAATTTTTTGTTGAAAGGTGGATAGGTTGTACAGGGTAAAAGAGAATTGCTGTAAATAGGAGTTTAGCGAAGTGACCGTGCTGTAGGGGGAGTATTTATGGTCCTGTGACTTGGTCTCAGCCCCAGTGAGCCTGTGCCCCTGGCCTCTAAGCTACACAAGTACCCCTCAGATTCTTCCTCCCTTAGGTGGAACAGGATGGCTAGAATGGGCTGGAGTTGGGTGTTTCCAATCTCAGCTCTGATAAACTTCAGCAGGTCTGGCTCTGGTTAAATAGTTTCTTCTGAAGCTTTGCCAAGAAGAGAATGCTCTGGTGTATCTCAGAACAGCCCCTTTCCCTTTCCCCTACCTAAAGCACAGGGGACGTTTCTCTGATGTTCACTGCGGGCACTACAGGGCTTCTGGAGGTAAAACTCACAAAGGTGTGCCCCTCAATGCCCAGGTCCCCTGGAGTTGATAACTCTCAGACTTGTCCTCACTGAGCTTCTAGCAGCTCAAGAGGTTGTGCTTCTCTGTATCCACCTGTCTGTCTGTCTCTCCAGTTCTGAGGGCAGAGGCTTGCTGTGTGACCTTACTTCTCTGATGAGTCTAAGAAGAGTTGTTGACTTTTCAGTTTGTTCAGCATTTTGTTTCATTAGGACTGAGGGGCGACCTCTGAGTGTCTTACATGCCAGACTCCATAACTCCTTTTTACAGCTTCACTGTGTCTATACCAAGCTGGAAACTTTTTCTACATAGTCAATACTAGATACAGCAAAATGATAACCAATGGGTTGGTTACTTCAGCAGGTGTTCACTAAGCACTTATTAGGGCTGGTCCTACACACCTACACACTGCAGTGACAGCACAGAGATGAACAGCGTCACCAAGGGGCCTGCATCAGGGTGTTAAAGACCTTGAGGTTGTTCATGGGACAAGGGACAAGTTGGGAGACAAGACAGAGGATCCAGTGCCACCAATAGGGGCACTCTCAGTCTTTAGCCCCAGCCAGAAGACAGTTCCCAGGTGCCCAAGAGTTCCCCAAACGTCCCTGGTAGACCAGTGGAGTGTGACAGAAACAAGATTAAAATAAAATGGTTCAGGCCACTGGCCCTGACCTGCCCGGAACTGGAGCTCTGCTGAAGGGATCTGTGGGGGCCGAGGCTGCTGCCTTCATAGAAGCTGATGGTTAGGATTTCCCTACAGTGCTGAGGGCCAAGTGGTGTCCCCCATACACACTATGTTGGAGTAGTAGCCTCCAGCTCCTCAGAACATAACCTTATTTGGAGACAGAGGTCATACAGTAGTAGCGTGGCCCTGGTCCAATATGATGGTGTCCTCATAAAAAGGGGATATTTGCACACAGATGCACACACAGAGAGACCCCATGTGATGGAGAGGCAGAGACAAGTGATGCTGCCGGGAGCCGAGGAACAATGGATGGTCAGCAGCCTCCAGTCACTAAGAGAGGCTGGAGCCGGGCCTCCCTCTGCCTCCAGAAGGAACTAACCCTGGTGACACTTTGATCTCGGCCCCCAGCCTCCAGAACCATGCAAAAACAAACTTCCGTTGCCTAAGCCCCCAGCCCCAGGAAACAAATGCAGTTAGAGTTGCGAAAAGCAGCAGCAGAAACTACTGGACATACAAGGTGTTTTCTGATCTACTCTTCCTGACAGAGTCAGATGTGGAGTCTGAGAGTTTATTATTGAAATTCTAGCAAACAAGCTGACTCCACGTTGATTCTGGAAGCCACTGACAGTGGCGGCAGGATTCCCTGTAAACTCCCAGTGTGGTTTTGTGGCTTGGGCCTTGGGCCCGGCTCTGCCAACCGACGACCCACTGTCCTCCGCGCTCCATGTGGCGTCTTGCCGACCGTCTGCCGTTGGTAGAGCCTGGGGAGGTCAAAGTCCCAGGAATGGTTCATCAGCATTTGCTAATCCTAGAAATGCAATCCCCACGTCAGTGACCCCCAGCATTAATTCTGGGTGCTGGGGGGTGGCCATGGGCAGCTGGGTCAGCGTCACTGCCTACAAACCGTCCTGGGGCCCCGAGAATGGGTGCGTGACAGGTGGGAAAACGCGTTTCCTCCAAAAGGCAGAGCCCGCATAAGTAGGGGCTGCTCCCAGCGTTCATCCGCCGGCCTTGCAGCTGACCCATTGTCCTTGGCACTGGCTCAGGAAGCAGCTCAGCTCAGGAGGATGGCCACGAGAGCCACTTTTCAGCTCTTCTTTTCCTGTGCCTCCCAAGAAAAGCCTCAACTAGGAAGCAACAGTTGGAGGGAGTGAATGGTTTTGTTACGCTTGGAGAAAGAACAGGTTTCGTCATGGCTTTCCCACCCTGACCAGCAGCACCTTGGGATGTGGACATGAGGAACCCCCAAAGCAGGTCTCCCTTCCCCTAGGAAGAAGCCCCTGCTGGCCCAGGTGGCTGGGAGAGCTGCAAACAGCACCCAAACTGTTCACTGGGGTGCCACCTGCACTCTGAGCCCTGCACCCCACACCCTGTAGAGCAACCCCTTGTGCCAGCCGGCGGCCTCAGAGCAGCCTGCTCAGGCCTGGGGCTCGTGGCTTGCCTGTTTCCTGGGTGGGGGAGGGTGGAAAGGCGAGTGTGAGGGAGCGGCTGGCTGAGAGATTAGGATCTCAGCCCCTCTACAAGACGCATGAGCCTTGCCGCTCCTGTGCCGGCCCCATTCCTCTTCTGATCCATTAGCGAGGTCTCCATCACGGCTGTATCTCCCTCGGAGGTCGGGTAGCATCCATCCTGGCTGGCCGCACCCGCATTTCCGTGTCGCATGATCCATCCGGTGCCTCTGCAGACAGCAGGCACTAGGACAGATGGGCTGGAGCTGGCATATCGTGCGGATAAGCTGTTTATCGCTCCATTGACACCGCCCCATCTCCCTGCAGCTGACCCCGCGCTCACTAATGCCCAGATCGTGGGCAGGAGAACGGCCGTTCCTGGGGGTCACAGTGTGCATCTCCTCGTTCTTTGGTGCTGAGGAAGAAGGTAGCAGAGGCCTTGGAGCAACAGAGCGAGGGTTGTGGGAGAGGAAGGGGGCTGAGCGTGGTGAGGGCCCTGCCAGGTGCTTTGGGAGCCCTGTGGGCCTGGAGAATGAGCACGTTCGCTCCATCGTTCGATGACAAAGGCACCCGGTGTCCCTGAGCCGGGCACCCGCCATCCACTTGGTCGGCGCATTAGCCGGTCGGTAAGCTGCCCGGTCCAGGGGGGCTTTCGGCCTGCGGGACGCCGAGAGCCATCTGTAAACCTCTCCCTGGTTGTGTGGGTCTCAGGCTGAGGCAGCCTACGGTGAAGGAAGATGTTTTGGAGAAGCTGTTGGGGGCTGAATCCCTAAACACAGGGGACACCCCACACCCGTGGGATTTGGAAAACCGAGGCAGGGATCAGGGAAGGGTGTGGAACTCAGGAACGGGGAGCGGCTGGTGCTCCTTTAACTCACCTGGTGGCAGTTCCTGCTTCTTTGTAGAAGTCCGTGGCAGTTCAGGCTGTTTCCATCTGAGATGCTACACTCAGCCGGGGGCCCACGGTGTAGCAGGCCGTCAGCCGGGCCCCAGGTCTTCTGGGCAGCGAGGGCCCTGGCAGGACCCCGAGGGCTGGGCCAAGGAGGGCGGCGCGCTCCGGGGCACCTGCCAGGGGCCCCACATGGCTGCTTTTAGGCCTGTGGTGGCAAACACGCTGCTGGCGCCCGCTCAGGCCCCTATGGTTGTGAAGGATCCTCGTCACTCCCCGTTGGCTGCCTGAGCCGCCTGGGGACCCTCCTGCTGCTGTCAGCACAGACCCTGGAACCGCGACCGGTGCAGGAAGCTCCGGTGTGAAGGTGCCACGCACGGCAGAGGCGCTCACAATGCCGGGACCCGTTTCCCCGTGGAGGTGACGTGAGAACGTGACGAGGGAACGTGACGAGGGAACGTGACGTGAGAACGTGACGTGAGAACGCGATGTGAGAACGTGACGTGGACGTGACGTAGCATGACGTGGGCACAGCATGGCGGGAGCGGCGCCTCAGAGCCAGCAGGGAGTGAGACGAAAGGAGGGGCGGAAGAGGGGCCCCGGGATGCCGGGCCCTCAGGGCTTGTGTGCCGGCCAGGCTGCGGCGGTCCTGGGCGCGGGAAGCAGAGTCAGGACACAGACCAGGGAGGGCAGGAGGGCCGGGGCGGAGCCAGGGCACCTGCGGGCGAGGACGGCTGAGTGCTGGGTCCGCGGCGTCACGGCGCAAGGCCGCCTGGTGGACGTCGCCGTTCTCCGGGGCTGCTGGGACACGTGGCTGCAGCTGCTTGGCTCACGACAGCGGAAGTCGGTCTCTCTCATCTTGGAGTCGGCGCGGCTGAGGGCGAGGTGTCCTTCTGGGGACCCTGAGGGGCTCTGTCCCCGGCCTCTCCCCTCGGCGCCCCTGCCCAGGTAAGCATTGCGCCAGCGCCACCCCCACCCCCACCTCACGTGGCGGCCTCTTCCCCGGCTCGGGTACTTCTCTCTGTCGCTTGCAAAAACACGCGTCCTTGGATTTAGGGCTCTCCCTGTTCCGGGTGGCTCTCATTTCAAAGTCCTGACCTTAAGGAAAGCTGTAGGACCCAATTTCCAAGCAAGGTGGCATTCCCAGGCAGGAGGGGTTAGGACCTGGGCGTGTCTTTTTGGGGGACTCCATTTGGCCCCCGACAGGGCCCCAGGGTGGCCGCTGCTTCTAAAGTTGGCTGTGGTGCTTGTAGACTTGTCACGGCCATCCTGGTATTTTTGAGTATGTGAAATGACAGATTACCACCTAGGAAATTGAAGCAGGTGCTGGCGGGTACTGAGGCTGTTCGTGTAGGTCCCCACCTCTCCCTGCAGCCGCCACCTTGACCCAACCTCGCCTGTCATTCCTTCCCATCCACCTGTTCTGGGACCACTGGCGCCTTGTCCTCTCCCTCCCTGACCATGCCGAGGAGTCACCGCCTCTGGTTGTCAGCCTCTTTCCCATGGATACATGTTCCTCCCACCACTGGTCAGCCCCTCCTAGTGTCCACCTGAATCTTAGCTCAAGTGACTGATCCGGAGGGACCCCCCCACCCCGCGTTACAACCTTGCCCTTGCCTTGTGTGTGAGGAAGTAGAGGCGCTAAAGCCTGGCAGCTGGGAGCCCATGTGGGGAGTGGGGACTTGAGGGCCTGGGCTGGGGCGCCTGGAGGAGCCCAATCACCACCTGCAGCCCCCCGCGCACCAAGGACCCCCAGCACCCCAGGCACTGTGTGTCCATCTCAAGAGTGACTCAGGCTCACAGAAGCCCCCACTGCTGTCCTCTTGCATCCCCACAGACACACCCGGAGTTAGTTCTCTCAACCTCTGCTTGCTCAAATTCGGACTCCAGTTCCAGGACATCCAGCCACACATAACTTGGATGAGCAGCCCTCCTTTTGTGTTCAATAAAAGATAACACAAGAGATCATTAGAGCAACTATGTCAGAGTAAATGTATTTCTTTGTTCAAGAGTGAAGCTCCCTCAGGAACATCTGCAATTTGCTTTGTCTTGCTGAAAACAATATTTTCCCAGAAGACCCCAGCATGAGGGCCATTACAAAACGTAATTCATATTGCATAAGTTCCGAAGCGTTCAGCACGAATAACAAATGGAGGGTTAGTGAAGTATTTATGCTCTGCTGTGAGTGCGGCATCTATAAGTCATGGGAGTTCCAGGCGCCTGGCCCAGCACTCACTCAGGATGTGCTCGGCCCCCAGGGCTGCAGCCGAAAAGAGCCCTGCTTCTTCCACGTGGGGGAATGCGGTGCTTTGGGCACAGATGCAGCCAGACTTTCTTGTTACCGAGGGAGAAAAGAGGGCTGGTAAGAGGAGTAAAAGACAACCCAGCTAGCAGGAGGAAGTGTTTGTGATATAAACAGCGGATGAAGGGCTGGGGCCTAGAATGAGCAGGAAAGCGCCAGCCTGATAGAAAGATGCCCAGAGGCTGGCAGGGCCCTTCCCGACTGAAGGAGTGCCAACCAGAAACTCAACACCCAAGGAGGTGGCGTCCTGTGAGCTGTCGGGAACATCAAATTTATGTCACAGAAATGCACTGCCACCCCCACAGTGGGTTCGAGATTAGAGTGTTGATGTGCAAACGTTGCCAGGATGAGAGACGCTGAGAACTCCTTCACACTTATGCGTGCAAATTGGCACAGCCACCTTGGAAACTACAGAAGCTGTCTGGGCCTCCAGCAAGTCCACGCCTGGTCTGCTCTCGTCCTAGAGATCCCTGTGCACACGGATGGGGCGTCCATACCACCTGTCTGTAGTGGGTCCCGAGGACACCACTAGGCTGCCGTCAAAAGTGCATGAACGAGTAAAGCCTAGCATTGCCAGGGAACGAAAAACCGCACAGTGAATGACCTTGGCCCAGCAATCCCACACTTAAAAATCCATTGTAAAGGCATGCTGAGAAAGGCAGCAGACAATTCATGTCCAGACCTGCTCGCTGGACAGAGTGAAAAGGCGTGCAACACACAAAGGGCCAACGGAGTACACTGATGAGAGCCCCAGTGTCCATGGTTTAGGAGAGAAAAAAGCTGGGCACAGAAGGGTTGGTGTACGATATCCCCTCTTTTATGTGGAAATGGGGCAAATGATGTATTTTCAGCTATACTGTACCAGTATCCCCACTTCACACACGTTCACCCCTCCCAAGCAGACCTGTGACTGGAGTGGAAGTGGCCTTCACAAAGCTGGGTCACCAAAGGCAGTGAGTGACCCGTGGCCAGTGATTGGTCCATCTGGGACATCCACCTTGGAACCTAGCTGCTGTGCCACTGAGAAGCCAGGTGGCCACAGGGGAGACCACACGGGGCCCCCGGGCACAGCCCACATGGGGTCCCCCCGACAGCAGCACCACACACTGAGCACCTGTAGGAGGTACGATGGACCTTCCTAGGACCCAGGACCCAGCCTCCCACTGCCTCAGGGTGGAGCCCACGTCTGTCCAAACTGGACAGAAGAGCAAGGCTCATTACCTTGTTGTTTGAAACACGGTGCTCTGAGGCAGTGGAGGACCCGAGCCATGACCGCAGTGCTGTGGACACACATATGTACATACATTGTAAAAAGAAACGCTGGGAGGCTGAACCCAAAATCAACAAGTCTACCAGACACTATGGCTCATGCCTGGAATCCCAGCACTTTGGGGGGCCAAGGTGGGCAGATCGCTTGAGCCTAGGAGTTCAAGACCAGCCTGGGCAACACAGAGAAACTCAGTGTCTACAAAAAAAAAAAAAAAAAAAAAAGGCCAGGCCTGGTGACTCAGACCTGTGTTCCCAGCTGCTCAGGAGGCTAAGGTGTGAGGATTGCTTGAGCCCAGGAAGTTGAGGCTGCAGTGAGGCGAGATTACACCACTGTACTCCAGCCTGGGGGACAGAGCAGGTCCCTGTTTCAAAAAAAAAAAAAAATTAACAAATCTGCCTTGAAGTGGAGGTGTCAGGGAGGGGTCAGGGTTGGGAGAGAGCCTTCTCGTGGCATATCCTGTTAACATAGTTCGGTTTGGAATCATTGTGTTTTGTACAAACAAGAATAAAATTAAAGCCAAAAGAAGAAAATGCCATCCTGCAAATTGAAAACAAACCAAGACAAAAGAACCTAATGATGTATCAAGTTGGTGACAAACCCCGAGAGAAAAGCATTGCTTAAAGTGACTTTGGAGCACAGCGTTTTGACTTCAGTCCTCCGTGGAAAATGTCATTGGGACAAACGAAGACCTGAAGAAATTGGAGGCATCACATGGTCATCGTCACACGGCTGCTGCCACATGGCCATCGTCGCACGGCCATTGTCACACCATCACCGCCACATGGCCACCACCACATGGCCACCGCCACACTGCCATTGTCACACAGCCACCACCACATAGCCACCATCACGTGGCCATCGCCACATGGCCATCATCACACTGTCGCCGCCACACGGTCACCACTACACGGCTCCGCCACACGGCCATTGTCACACGGCCATTGTCACTCGGTTGCCGCCACATGGCCACCACCACACGGCCACCACCACACAGCCACCATCACATGGCCATCCCCACATGGCCATTGTCACACGGTCACCGTCACACAGTCACCACCACACGGCCATCACCACACAGTCATTGTCAAACAATCACCTGTTGTCAGCTGACATTGTATTGATGGGGAGCGCATGCCCAGGTAATCAAACATAAGTTAAAGGAAGGTGGCCATTCAGCTGCTGGGGACTGCAGATGAGGGGACTGAGCTGTAGGGAGACCTCATGGCTTCTGGGGACCGGGGCCTGCGCAGCCTCTTCCAGCTCACCTCGTCGCCTCCTGCGGAGAGCAGGTTGGATTTCTTGGTCTCAGGATGGCAAGCATGGCTACTGAAGTGGGGTCTGTGGCCTTGTTGAGTGCACGCCAGCGGGGCGTCCCCTGAGCATTCCGCAGCAGCTGCTTCGCTGAAAAGCATCCGAGGTAATCAGATACCATGCTTGACATATTCTCCATGATTCCAACCTCTTTCCTATTGCAAGTAAACAAGTCCTGCCAGACCTTCGGGCGACCACAGTCAGCAATCTGCCTTCCCACCTACTGACACCTGAATTGTCACTCTGGCTCTCCCTGTTGCCCGGCCACCTGGTGACAGCTGCCGGATGTGGGCACCTCCCATGGGCCCGGGACACCCAATGTTCACGGGCACTGCCTTCCTACATTCCCACAAGCTCTGGGGTCGCAGTTTCCACATTCACCTTACCACCTCCAGCCCTGACTGACCCCAGGCCAAGAGTGTGTGCACCGTTTCCCAGCCCCCCAGAGACTGCCCTGCATGGGAGCTCACACACCCATTGCACAGGTGGCCTGGCCAAGAGCCTTTCCCGGATTTGCTGAGGAAGCTGTGCCTTTGTCCTCTCCCTCCATGGGGACCTCCGCCCCCTCGTCCCTCTCCTTCCTCCACAGGGATCTCTGCCCCTTTTCTCTCTCTTTCCTCCATGGGACCTCCGCCCTCCCCTTCCTCCGCCACCCCGCCTGGGCCCCTCGTCCTCCCCTCCCTGACACTCAGGCCTTGGGCTTTGCGTTGCTGTGCTGACAGCTCCCTACTGGATGCCCAACTGTCGTAGCAAGTCTGTTCTGCTCAACCTCCTGGGTCTTGGGTCCTCCTGCTTCTCTCAAGTCCCTTGCCTCATCCTGTCTCTTGCTGCTGGATGTGCAGTCCTATGAGGGCCACGGGCTTTGTTTGGCTCTCACTGTGTCATAGCACCTAGAACTGGCCCTGGCGAGGCCTTGAGGCGAAAGCACACGCATGCCTTCCACATGCTGGGAATGAGCCCCAGAAGCTGCGACCAGCTAGGACCCCCGTCCCCCAGGCAGCTGAAACCTCCCCCCAGCCTGTGAAGCTAAGACCTTTCCCCTCTTAGCTGAGGTACCCCCTTGGGCAGCTGGGAGCCCCTTTAAGGTGACTGGGATCCTGGTCCCATGGGCAGCCAGGTCCCCAGCCCAGGGCAGTGGGGCCCCTTCCTCAGGCTGTGGGATCCCTGTCCCCAGTCCTGGTGAGGTGGGTCTGGCTGATTCTCAGCGCTTTTCCAACATTATCCCCAGAACTGACACCCTAACCCAGCCCAGCAGGCACGGGACTGGTCCAACCCTCCCTGCCCCTGCTCTGTGCTGACATCCTCCTAGGACCTCTCCCCATGGGTAAGGAAAAGAAGAAAGATAGAGGGACCTGGAGAATTTGGGATACTTTGGGTAGAAAGTGAACACCTGATCCTTCCAGGAAACTCCTTTTTCCCCTCTGCAGGGATTCAGTTTCCTCTGCAGATGCTGGCGGGGCAGCCGTGCACGGCTCAGTGTCCTGCCAGGTACGACTGGTCCCCGCTTGCTCCATGACATTTTGAAGCTATTCTTTCTCACCACGAAGATGACAGACCAGGGTGTGGAGTGCATCTTAGCGCAGAGGAGTGCCACTTTGCCACGATTGCGGATCAGAGGAGCTTCTTCTCCAGGGAGGCTGCCTTCATGACGCTGACCACTCCACCCCAGCCTTCACCGCCCACTTCTGCCAGCCTGGCTCTTCCCACACACATTTCTACCACGTAACAAAGAACGGGCCCTCCAGTGCTGTGGGAAACCAGGCTCTCATGTGAGTTCTTTGGGAAAACAAGAACTTGGAGAGGAGAGGGTGAGATGAGAAAACACACAGCGAGTTAGTCCCCTCACAAGGAAACGAACAAACTCCACAAAAACGTGACTGTGCGGGACAGGAGGCAGGACCCCGCAGCCTTCAGTGATAACATAAGAGGACCCCAGTTGAAATCCTGGCCGGAGCAAACTGTTCTTTCCACTCCGAGCTCCCCAGACCTCCATCCGCCCAGATAGGTTTAGCTACCCAGTGGAGACTAGCCCCGTAGGCCTTTCCCTCCAAGCCCAGATGGTGGCCAGGACAGCTAGGCGGTGGGAGGCGCCCCACAGTCCCCTAGAAGATGAGAGACCCTAATGGGGAGGAGAGACCCGCCCCCCCGGGGGCACGGGGAGTGCTGCAGACAGGGAGACTTCCTAGGATGAGAACTTTTCCACTGGCTCCCTCTGGGCCGGAGGAGGCTCTGGGGAGCCTCCGTCCTCGGTCCTGAAATGAGGTGGTCACCCCTGACCAGGGGGCTCTGGCTCCTGGTATTTCCCGGTCCGTCATGAAGGTGCTTTTCTTGTAAGTGCCAGCCAGAGCCTGAGCACTGAGGGAGCCCCATCTGGCCACCTTGCCTTCAGCAAACCACGTGGTTTTATCTGGATATACATGTGTGCATCTTGTATCCAAGTATGTAGAATTGTGAAAATGAAAGAGTGATCTGTAAAACTTTTAGGATGTTTTACCTTTGAGGGTAGAAAGGGAAAAGGGTGGAGGGGATGAGGCAGAAGCTCAGGTTCTCCAAGCAGCCCCAGCTTTGTTTAGAGGCAACTTTGACCCCTCGTAAGTATTTTACATAATTATGAAAGAATCAATCCCTAAAAATGGAAAGCAAAAACAAGCTACAGCCTAACTATGCATCAAGTGTTGGCAGAACCATGCTGATGGCTCCTGTTTCAAAGACAATAAAACATGGAGATGTGGCTGGAACTCCTGGATGGGACAAAGCTGGGAAAACAGAAAACAAAGGGCCCTCGACATCCCGCTCTGTCTGGGGTCCATGCTACCAGGGGCAGCATTGGTGCTGGTGCCCTGGGCCCTGGGTGCAAGTGTGGGGAAAGTAACCGGGTCCTCTAGGAATCGAGGTTTTCAGCTCAGGAGAACAAAGACACAAAGTAGGAGGTGAGGAGTTACCTAGAACCTTTTTCAGACAGAGTCTCATTGTCACCCAGGCTGGAGTGCAGTGGCGTGATCTCGGCTCACTACAACCTCTGCCTCCTGGGTTCAAGCGATTCTCTTACCTCAGCCTCCCAAGTAGCTGGGATTACAGGTGCCCACCACTACACCTGGCTAAGTTTTGTGTTTTTAGGAGAGACGAGGTTTTGCCATAGTGGCCAGGCTGGTCTCGAACTGCTGACCTCAGGTGATCCACTCGCTTCGGCTTCCCAAAGTGCTGGGACTGTAGGCGTGAGCCACCACGCTCGGTCATGTTTCTTAATAAAACAATGTACGAGGACGGTGTCTTTATTCTGAAAAGCACCAGTTTATACCCACAGTGATTCATCGTCCAACCCCTTGGCAGGGGGACGTGGGGAGGACCTGAGCTGGACTTTGGCAGGGAAAGGCTGGGAGGACCTGAGCTGGAGAGTATGGCCACTTACAGAGCCACTTGTGTTTTTCTTTTTCTTTTTTTTTTTTTAGATGGAATCTCACTTTGTCACCCAGGCTGGAGTGCAATGGTGTGATCTCAGTTCACTACAACCTCTGCCTCTTAGGTTCAAGCGATTCTCCTGCCTTAGCCTCCCAACTAGCTGGGATTACAGGTGCCCACCACCACACCCAGCTAATTTTTGTATTTTTAGTTGAGA
>NW_012109696.1:6006932-6008471 GCF_000951045.1 Mandrillus leucophaeus | reverse complement strand
GTGAGAAACTGGTTGATCATTAATCTATCTCTGTGCCTTTCTCTATGTGCGTGCAAACACACACACACACACTTCACATTATACATACGAGTGGGCGGCTTTTCTGTCTCATTATTTTTAAGCAAAACCAGGACACGTCCCACCACCGGTCTCTTAGAACACTGCCTTCTCTGCTACTTCACATCTCCAGCTGCTGCGGAGCCCACTCTTTTGGCGGACAGCTGCCTTGGGAAAGTGCCTGTTTGCACATCGACAGTATGGGGACCAGGGACCCTGAGGTTGACCATGGCTTCACGTAAAGGAAAGCCCCTTCCTCCTGAGGCTGGCTGAGGACAGGCGCCATGTTCCACTCAACGTCTGTCTGCTAAAGGCAGGCAACCGGCAGGGCTGCAAGGTTTTGTCCTCATAAAAAGGCTGCAGTAAACACCCCTAAATCCCTGTGGTTATGCACAAATGCTAAGATTCCTGCGTGATACTTTTCCCCTGGCCCCCGGCCCCTGCCCTCCTGAGCGATGGCTGGATAAATCACGTTCACTTTTAATTGAGCGGATGTGGCCAGATAAGAGTCTCAAAAGGTCATTTCAATGTGCACTTTTGCCAGAAGCGTGAGCTAATTCCCCAACCCTCAGCAGCTCCAGAGGTGCGGAGTTCTGACGTTTGCTGTTCCGAAGCGGAGAAGCAGGCTCTGCTGTTGCCAGAGTTTGCATTTCCCTAACCCCGCACTGTGCCTCGTTTTAAATTCTTATTAGTTGTTCGTAGATCATCTTTGGCACGTGGCTCATTCCTGTGCTTTGCTATTTTTCCCATTGCATTGCCTGACTTTTTCTCAACATAAAGTAAGAATTTGGTCTTTGAAGTATAGTAACCCTTTATCATACAAACTGCAAACATTTTTCTCAGTCTATCATTTGTTATATCGCTATAATTTGTACTTGCCATATAAAAATACCTAATTTGACATTGTAAAATATATTTAACTTTTCTTTAAGGTTTTGGGTTTTCTGTTCTGGTTAAGGGAAGATCTCCCAGCTTCCAGATTACAAAAATAGTGTTTCTAAACTTCTTTCTAATATTTTGTTGTTCTATTTGTAGCATACTTAAGCTTTTGTGCTGTTACATCTTTTTTCTTTCTAAAGTAGAGATCTACATTTGTTTTCCTTCAGCCGGAAGACGCCTCAGTGCTCAGCCAGCCTGTCGCCTTCCTCTACAATGTTTAATTTGCATTTCATGCCTTGGGTCTTAGATCCCAAGTCACTTCCTCAGAGCTTTGAACTCCCAACTTAATTAGCTCCTTTTCCTGCTTGATCCAAATCAAACTGGAAGACCGAGTAAGTGCATACGGTTCCTTTCCACTCAACATTTCTCCAAATGTGAGAAAATATACGTTAAAAATAATAAATCCTGGCCGGACACAGTGGCTCACGCCTGTAATCCCAGCACTTTGGGTGGCAGAGGCAGGCAGATTGCCTGAGCTCAGGAGATCACAACCAGCCAGGGCAACATGACAAAACCCCATCTCTATTAAAATACAAAAAATTA
>NW_012109696.1:6005174-6006257 GCF_000951045.1 Mandrillus leucophaeus | reverse complement strand
TTCTCCTGCCTCAGCCTCCTGAGTAGCAGGGACTACAGGCATGTGCCACCACGCCCAGCTAATTTTTTTTGTATTTTTAGTAGAGACGGGATTTCACCATGTTGGCCAGGTTGGTCTCGATCTCCTGACCTCATTATCCACCTGCCTTGGCCTCCCAAAGTGCTGGGATTACAGGAGTGAGCCACCATGCCCAGCCCATTATCGCAAAATTTTAATTCGTATTAGAAGTGATATCCGAGAGTCTAATGCATTCATAAAATTAAACAAACGGGCCTCACCGAAAACAAAGAATAAAAAGCGATCAGAAATTAAAAATCTAAACATCTCCTCCAGCAACATACGCAAGAACAAGTCAGCAGCATGAACATGGTTGAAGTCCAGATTAATGAACTGGAAGTTATGATCAAAGAAATCTCTCAGAACGCAGAGAGGTAAGTAAACAGACATTGATGTTCACTGTGTGTGTTTTACCACAATAAAGAAATTCAGAGGAGATGATACTTACACGCAATCCAGGGTATCCAGCGTTTCTCTAGGATTTCCAGGAAAGAAAACAGAAAATTCTAGGAAGAAGAACGGAGAATTAATAAAAGATCTCGGAACTGACACGATACAAGGCACTAGCTTTGATTCAACAGGGGTAAAGGGGTTAAATGACACAATCAGAACGGACCCAGACCAGTAAGTTCTGAGTCTCTATGTTACCTGAGACTGAGAACACCAGACAACAGAAAGCGTTGCCATCTTCCAGAGAGAACAGACGGCTTAGCTAGAAAGGAAGAAAACCAAGCATACATCAGACCCTCCTCATTGTGACACTGGATCCCAGGAAGAACAGGGAGCCTGTCCAGGGGCAATTTCAGTATCCATTGAAACTAAATCAGTCTCACCTTTTCCTGTTTGATTTCTAGGTAACTTTCTTAGAAATATACTTGCAAATGGACCAAAAATGAGACATATACAAGGATGCTCTTTGAAACTTTGTTTACGTGAGAGGAAAAACTAGCACACACATGGCCATGAATAGGGAAAGTTACATCAGGTTTGCTGGGTTTGTACGATGGAGGGCCAGGCAGCCGTTTA
>NW_012109696.1:5997559-6003339 GCF_000951045.1 Mandrillus leucophaeus | reverse complement strand
GAGAGCTGTGTGGACTTCAGACTCTTGGAGATCAAATTGAATATCAAATGACCCAGTCTGCTTATTAAAGGGGTGAATTTTAAAACCCTTTTCTGTAATTCAGACTATCATGGATTGGACCTGGTAAACGACAGTAAGTGGTGTGTGTGTGTATGTGTGTGTGTTTAGTGCGTGTGTGTGTGTGTGTGTGTGTCTGTATTTCTGTTATGTGGCAAATGTGTATCTGCCTCTGCTTGTGCCTATTTGTGTGTTATGTGCACGTGTGCATTTGCCTCTGTGTGCCTGCTTGTGTGTTATGTGCACGTGTGTATATGCCTCTGTATGTGTATCTGCATGGGTGTTAGGTGTTATGTGCATGTGTGTATTTGCCTCTGTGTGTTTGTGCACATGTGTATTTGCCTCTGTGTTACGTGCATGTGTGTATTTGTCTCTGTGCATGTCCCTGCTTGTGTGTTAGGTGTTACGTGCACGTGTGTATATGCCTCTGTGGGTCCCTGCATGTGTGTTAGGTGATATGTGTATGTGTGTATTTGCCTCTGTGTGTTATGTGCATGTGTGTATTTGCCTCTGTGCGTGTCCCTGCTTGTGTGTTATGTGTTATGTGCACGTGTGTGTATGCCTCTGTGTGTGTGTCTGCATGTGTGTTATATGTTATGTGCATGTGTGTGTATGCCTCTGTGTGTGTATCTGCTTGTGTGTTAGATGTTATGTGCATGTGTGTGTATGCCTCTGTGTGTGTGTCTGCTTGTGTGTTATGTGTTATGTGCATGTGTGTATATGCCTCTGTGTGTGTATCTGCTTGTGTGTTAGGTGTTATCTGCACGTGTGTATATGCCTCTGTGTGTGTGTCTGCTTGTGTGTTATGTGTTATGTGCATGCGTGTATATGCCTCTGTGTGTGTATCTGCTTGTGTGTGCTCACACACTATTCGTTTAACCAGGTTCTCAACCTTAGATTCTTACGAAGGTCCCCTGTGGAGGTTTTGGGAAACACCCTGCTGGTCCGAATTCTGCACACACTGAACGCTCAGGACGCCTGGGAGCCGGTGGATGGGATCGGGTGGGGCTTGAGCCAGGTGTTTACTAACTCCCAGGGTACCGAGGGTGGTCTCCCAAGCAACTCCCATCAGGCCCTGTGACAAAGGCCCTGTGACAAAGCCTCAAGGGGCAGGCAGGGGCGGGCCCTTCTACTGTGGGGCTGGGGAGTGACCACCTGCATTTGTAGGCAGAATCACCTTGAGAGATGTCCACACTCATAATTCACTCATCGTCTAAGGCTGCGTTGGAACAAGAGCACAGCTGAGCAGCCGAGACAGACTGTGTGGTCTGCGAGGTGGAAAGTACTTGCTCTCTGATCGTTTAGGAACAGGCCTGCTCCCCTGCCCAGGACATCTGTGTCCTGCAGAAGCTACAGGTCAGCTCTAACTCACGCCTCAGGTGCCGAGAGTCTCAGGGAGGAGCCTCCAGGACCCCAGGAGGGGAAACTTTTGCAAAGAAAAGTAACCATATTTTCTACAAAAAGGGTTATACAATATGATTTAATTATTCCAAGCCTGTGGTAAAGCCCACATTCTCCACACATTCTGGTGCTTTCAGCCCATTCCAATGAGAGGGTGTTTATTTTGACAAATGCAGTATCTTATTGAAAACTGTTAAAAAATTAACATTAAATTTAAATATGAAAAGTGATTGTTGCATGTGACTAGTACATTCCACACTATTTGAACTCTTAAGAGTCTCCTTTCTTTCCAAATACATTTTCCATCGAAAATGTGAACACAGTGTTAAGTCTTTACAAAATGGTTTAAAAAATATTTTAAAAAGTCCATTCTTGCGTACAGTTTGGCCGCAGAGCAAAATGAAACCCCATCCAAGTGAAATGTTTTACCATGTTCAGTTCCATCATGAAAAGCTGGCAAAGTCAATGGGATGGGGAGGGGGTGGCAATCACATTTGGTTTAATTTATGACGAGAAATCCAATCCAATGCATTTTTAAATTCAGGAAATACTAAAATGTAGACTGTGAAGGCCAACTCCATGTGAACTGCACAGCCCATAATAGTTGGCTGATTTAAAACCTGAGTAATATGAACTACCCAACTAATGAGACTTGAAAAACCAGTACAATTAATAAAAGTAAATGTAATAGTTAGAAATGTATTGAAATAAAAAGGGAGCGCTAAAAGTAAGTATTCTCAGCAAGCTGCAAACGCGCTCCTGAGCAGGGCACACCCTGCTGGAGGCCCCTGAGTCCTTAGGGAGAAGGGCTGTGGCCTCCCGACAGGGACCCTGGCAGCCTCGCAGGGGAGGATTTTGTTCATCGGTCCCCTTCTCTCCGATTGTTTGCAAGCGAGGACTAAAGGAGAAATCCTCGTGACTTCTGTGGTCTAAATTAGAGTCACACAGACTCTGTGCTGAGACCAGGAAACCTGCTCTTTCCCTATGGGTTTCAACCACGCTTCTCTGACTGGGGTCTGGGTGAGGAGCGCCTTGGTCAGGCCCTGGAGCAGGGAGAGGGGTTTGTGTTGCTGTCTCGGCTCAGGCTCCAGCAGTGCCTCTGGGGCATGTCCTGAGTTCCCAGATGCCGTCCTGGCTCTCCCAGGCCGGGTGGACTCTGGTTTTGCACGTCACAGAATCTTTGGGGGCGTCCACAGCCCTTTGCGCTTGAGGCTGGTCTGACAGGCCTGGCAAGGGCAGAATCACACCAAGTTCATGCGGCAGCCCCAGTCACCTGCTTGCCCCATCTACAGACTTGATAACCGAGGGCCCGGTGGTCTCCTCCCAGGTTATCTGCTCGAGCCCCAGGCAATGTCAGGCTGCCTGCTGCTCATGGTGTGGTCCCTGGGAGGCCACGTCTCTTCACCTGGAACCCACCAAATTGGCACGTGCATTTCAACAAGGTCCACCTTCCACGTCTGAAACTCCCCCATCAGACTCCCCTGCTGGCTCCTTCTGCATCAGCCCTCGGAGGCAGTCACTCCCAACCCCCAAAGCCTCCTGCACACCCCGTGACCCTCAGAGTCAGAAACACCTCTCCACATGGTGACCACTGACTCCCACCTGCCCACGGCACCTGCCATATGTTTGTCTCGCCGGCCAAGCAGGCGGGGCTCAAAGGATCTCCCGTCGCCTGCCCTCCTGGAGAGGCATCTAGCCACAGCTGTGGTCACTCGTGTTCTCACAGTCGTCTTGGATTCCAGAGGCAATGGGATGGCTTTTAGTGTCAGAACCCAGAATTTCCAGTCCGATCAGGTTGAGAAATGAAGTGTATTAGATATTTTAAAAAATTAACAATTTTATTTTTTCTCAGCGTAACATTTAAGTGATCTAGAAGTTTACCAAGTAAAAGTGAGAGCCAATCCTCACACCCTCCAGCAGATACCAGGTTCCCCAGAAGTGGCCTCCAGTAACTGTTCTGTGTGCACTTTTTTTTTTTTGTTCGAGTCTCTCTCTGTTGCCCAGGCTGAAATGCAGCGGCACAATCTTGGCTCACTGCAGCCTCCGCCTCCTGGGTTCAAGTGATTTCGGCTAATTTTTGTATTTTTAGTAGAGACAGGGCTTTACCATGTTGGCCAGGCTGGTCTCAAACTCCTGACCTCAGGTGATCCGCCTGTCTCGGCCTCCCACAGTACTGGGATGACAGGCGTGAGCCCCCGTGCCCGGCCCCTGTGTGCACCTCTCTGTGTATGTGCTTGTGCATGTGAAAATCTATTTTTAAGTATGAATGGGCTCTGACTGTTCTGGAGCTCACGTGTTTACCGTCTCAACGTGCCTCTCACAGCGGCAGGCACAGTTGTTTTGTCCTGTTAAATGGCTGCCTGACCCGCCATCATACGGACGCAGCAACGTTGGTGGAGCTTTCTCTATTCATGGCCAGGGTTCGGCACAGCAGGCGAGGGGAGCCGGGGCCACTGCGCACAGTGGAGGAGGCAGAAGCAGGGGCAGGGGTGCTGCTGCAGCCCAGGGATCACTGTCAGAGGCTGGACACAGGCAGGGCTGGCCCTGCTGGTGATAGTGGCTCCTGCGCAGAGGTCTGTCCCCGTAGAGGGCTGTAAACTAAGGAGAGAAGAGGACTGGCCTCACGCGTATTTTCCGAGCAACCTTCTCCCTGTAGAGGGTGTCTAAAAGCAGTGCCTGGTTTCCTTATCCGTTCACCACACTGACCATCTCCGCATGGCAGGTGGCGTGTGCAGCCGACCGTCAGCTCTACCCAAGCTTTCGTGACTGCCCCCCACTCCTGACAGTCAGCACATGAGGTGTGTGGGCATGGAGTGGTACAGATTTCCAACTGACCGGTTCCCTATCAGGGAGACAGGCTCTGATCGGGATTTGGCTGGACCCAGGACAAGGAAATGTGAGTGGTCACAAACCAGGGTCACACCCTGGCCTGGCAAGGTCGGCAAAGCCAGCCAGTGGCCGTGCCCAAAAGATGAGGACAGTTTAAGGCTCAAATATAGACTTGAAGCCAGAGATTTTCAGTCCTAGGTGTGACTGTCTGCCTCCTCTCCCTGGAAGCCACACTGAGGACCCCACACAGACCCTCAGGAAGCACCCGCTGCTGGATTTGGGGTTTCTTCTTGCAGTAAAACCTCCCCGCAGATTCAGAGAGCGAGCAGCAGTGGCACCGGTGTCTCCAGACCTGGCAGCTCATAGCCTTTTCTTCCTGTCCCTGGGTTTAAAATTGAGTTTGCAGCCAGGCAGGCAGCAGCCGTTTCTCGGGTGCGTTTTGTTGTATGAAATTGACCTGGATATCTTGTTCTGGACTCCCAGATCGACCCCTCAGAAGAGCTGCCTGCCGTCCTCCCGTTTCCTCATCCTTTCTCTCTGACTGTAGATACCTCTCTGGACACAGAGGGTGGCCGGGACCAGCTCTGCACAGCATGTGGTGGCCTTGTGTGTCATGCGTTTGGAGAAAAGGCTCTTTCTCCCTGGGGTCTCCAGGCATTCCCCAAATCCTATTACCGTTTGAGAGTCTGAACCTGGAGTCCTGTTGGCCTGAGAATCTCCACTGCAGTCTGAGAGTTACAAGCCACTGAGAGCTGTGAAATGAGGGCCTAACTCTCTGCGTCCTGCTCCAGGGCAAATGGACGGAGACCACACCCCTGAGTGCTGCTGGGTGGCCTGAGAGACACGAGCAGAACACGCCCCTCTCTGCTGGAGGCTGTGTCATTCAGGAAGCGACCTTTATTTCTTTGGGTTCACCTGCAGCCTCCTGTCCAGCCGGAGGATGGTGAGCTGGAGAACGGGTCAGCCGCAAGGCCCCGCGTGTCCATAGAGGGCAGTCTTGGTTTACTGAACGGTACTACACTCCAAATTGCATTTGTTCTCACTTAGTAGAAAAATATGCTATAAATTTGCCATTACAACACAATCAACATGTCTTTTTTATGAAGAATGTCATACAGCCAATTATTTGTGTTTCTGTTACAGCTGTGTGCTGTTGCTTTAGAACAAACAACACTCCCTTTCTGCCGCAGAAAGAGCATATGTTGGTTTGAAATGAAACCTAGTAGCGAAAAGTTGAACGCTGCTGGATGGCGAGAAAACCCTGAGCGCGCTGGGTCTTGATAGAAGACAGTGGGGAGGCAGACGCGTCGTGGCCTCTTCTTCCCTGACAGTAGAGTAAGCGAAGCCACCGTCTGTGAGAGGAGGAATGGGGCAGACAGGCTCCCTGTCCACACTCGCCGTCTGTGAGAGGAGGAATCCGGGCAGACAGGCTCCATGTCCACACTCGCCGTCTGTGAGAGGAGGGATCCGGGCAGACAGGCTCCATGTCCACA
>NW_012109696.1:5991283-5997509 GCF_000951045.1 Mandrillus leucophaeus | reverse complement strand
GTCTGTGAGAGGAGGAATCCGGGCAGAGAGGCTCCGTGTCCACACCCGCCGTCTGTGAGAGGAGGGAACGGGACAGAGAGGCTCCATCCATGTCTGCCCGCCCTATTGTTTTCTCTTGCGATGTCCTCCTCCATGGAGCCCCAGGAGGACAAAGCTCGTCCTTTGGCACCACCAAGGCTGAGGACACCAAGGCAGGAGCCCAGGCTGAGGATGGGGCTGGCGACGAGCGGCTGTAAAGCGAAGTGGAACCCTGACCACAAACACGAGGCCCGTGGGAGTTGGCACATGCTGCCATTTTAGCCGGGTGGCCCTTTGACTGTAAAATCATAGACGGCCCACGAGCAAGCTTTGTGGTTAAAGAAGGTTGGTTGCACAGACAAGCGATGAGTCCCGGGAAAGGCCGTGCTCCTGCCTGGGACTCCACAAGACACGGGCTGCCTCGGAGGAGGAGCCGCAGCAGGACAGTCGGTTGCTTTTCTCTCGAGATGCAGCCATTGGTGACACTGAATTGGAGCCCCACTTGTTTTATATTTGACTTTTATGATTTCTGTTTGCATTGCTGTACTGCTCTGTATTACTAAAAACGAACGGGGAGCAAACAACCCCACGGCCCCAGTGCCCCTCGCTCTCTTCACCCGGTCACCTGAGCTGGAGTCCTGGGGTCGTCCCCGACTCCTCACACCCCTGCCTCCAACACCACAAACCCGACCATCCTCCCCTTGGGTTCTGCTTCTCCAACATCATTGCCAAAACCTCATTCATTACAAATTCCAACTTGGTCCCAGAATAACAAGCATAGCGAGGACTGTCGGCCACTTGGTGGCTCTGGTCCCTGCCCTGTGCTGGCTGGTTGGCACAGATGCTCTTTAACCCTCC
Source organism: Mandrillus leucophaeus (assembly GCF_000951045.1). Lineage (NCBI taxonomy): Eukaryota > Metazoa > Chordata > Mammalia > Primates > Cercopithecidae > Mandrillus > Mandrillus leucophaeus. The sequence goes on along the minus strand of NW_012109696.1, from coordinate 5,996,633 downwards.
AAAGAAGCGTCCCCAGGAGCCCCTCCTCCTCCTCCTGGCATGTCTGGATTCTCTGCAGGTATTTGGGGTAATATACCCACCTGTCTCTCTTCCCCCACAGGTGCTGGGTTCCTGAGGTAGGGGCTCAATGTGCATGGTCTTAGCATCTGACCAGTGCCAATGAGTGGCAGCAATGTGGTGCCTCAGTGATTTATGAAAGAATGCATCAGGCATGAGCTGGACGTCAAGCTCTCCGCATTCCTCCTGGGTGGCTGCCTTAGTCTGCAGCTGTCTCCAGCAGGGAGGAAGGTATGCAAAGCTACAGAACCACATGGGGTGGGACCACAGCATAGGCACCTCTCAGCTCCCCTCACGTGAACCTTGCTTCGTGGGGCCAGGTGTCAGGTGGAAATATTCTCTTTGGCGCCACTGATCCCACGGTGGAGGAGGAGGGGGCTGTTGCAGCAGCTCAGGCCGGAGCTGCACACCCCTCTGGCCAGGTGGTGGGGATGGCTGGCCTCTGTTCAGCATGGCCTGCTGCTGGCTGCATATCTCATGGGTCTTGTCCTAGCCTGCTTCTCCCGCCGTCTCTCAACAGTTAGGGAGGTTATGTTTTCAAAGATGTTTCTGCTGAGTTCAGTGGTGTGACAGACTCCCAGAGACCAACCCAGTAGAAGGATTTGAACTCCTAGGGGTCTGTCCCCCCTCGCACCTCCTACAGGGTGGGAGTTGGGCCATTGCCGGGACTGGGTCTGGTGCTCCATGAGTTAAAGAACACGCTGTCTATCTCTTGGTCTTCCCGTCATCCTTTGTTCCTCATAGTTGCAAAATGGCTGCTGGGGCTCCAGATGTGGGCCACATCTCCCTTTTGTCAGGGCCCTTCTGACGGTGAATTTTATGTATCAACTTGGTGAGGCCCTGGTGCTCAGCTGTTGAGTTTGGTGTTATAATTTTTAGATATGATTAACATTCAAGTTAGTAGACTTTGAGTAAAGAGATTACCATCTCCCTTCCCACCATTGGTGTGGTGGGCCCCATCCAATTAGTTGAAAGTCTTAGAAGCAAAGACAGGTTTCTCCTCAAAATTGTACCACAGACATCCTTTCTGCATTGCTAGTCAACCCAGCAGATTCCAGACTCAAGATTGCAGTGTCATCTGGGCTGGGTGCGGTGACTCATGCCTGTAATTCTAGCACTTTGGAAGGCTGAGGTGGGCAGATCACTTGAGGTCAGGAGTTCAACACCAGCCTGGCCTACATGGTGAAACCCAGTCTCTACTAAAAATACAAAAAACATTAGCCAGGCATGGTGGTGTGCACCTGCAGACTCAGCTGCTCGAGAGTCTAAGGCGGGAGAAACGCTTGAACCTGGGAGGCAGAGATCACAGTGAGCCAAGATTGCAACACTGCACTCCAGCCTGGGTGACAGGGCGAGACTCTGTCTCAAAAAAACCAACCAACCAACAAAAAATAGAGTGCAACATCAGCTCTTGCTGAATTTCCAGCTTTCTCTGGAGAGCTCTGGTTATGTCAGCCTCGGATCCATTCCTGCTCCCACCTAGAGGGCAGGTGGCCCATCCCAGCTGTGGAAAACTTGGGTGTCTCATCGCACCTGTCCCGCCTCCAAGGTGGAGATGAAAGAAGGGGTTGTGGTGTCCGTTGGGTTCCTCCCCCAGGTCTGCAATCCAGATGTGGTGGAACCAAAGACAACAAGGGCATCCAGAGTGTCCCCACTCCACGCCCAACAGCACACCCAACGCCATGGCGGGGTGACAGTCCCGTGCCTCAGTCATCACCACACCACATCACCACGGACAGGGTGGTCTCAGGAAATCAGACCTGAAAGCAGGAACCCAGCTTGCAGGCTTGGAAGTTTTCCCTGAGCGTTTGGTATTGGATTTGTTTGCAAAGTGCTCAGATAACCAGGAAAATAGCAAGATTTTCCAGTATTTCCCAGTCCCTAAAATTCAGTTTCTGCTTCACAGCACATGATCTCACCAAGAAGGAGATTAATACAGTTTTCAGATCTTTTAGCTGTTACAGTCATCACTTTCCTTCACGTGACTATGTGTAAAAAAACAATAAAACCATTTTAAGAAAAAAAGAAACAATTTTTGATTGAACTGGAAACTATTATTTGAATCTGTTATATTTCTAGATACATAAATAATTTATGCATATAAATGGAATAACACATTCTTATAAATAGAATCCACAAGGCTAATGTAGCATAGTACTGCTCATAAACAGAAAATGCTGGTGCTCTAAACAAGCAGAAAATATGGTCATTTTCAAAATAAACTCCATGTTTTACACACAGAATTTTCTGTGTTAATTAAAATTCTGAAAAATCAGATGGTATAAAAGGGTAGCTTTATTTATTTTTTCTTCTGAAGTACAGAAACATTTCAGTTTGGCTAAGATATTATTTTGGTTGGGAGTGAGAAAAAGAGATAAAAAAATTCTCTCATTAAAAAGCAGCAAAACCAATAGAAATTAAATCTTGTAAAAATAAGAGCCACATCTGGAGAGACAGCTCACGGCCAAGTGGGGGTTTCCCTGACCAGGGTGTGCAGGGCTCCTTCTAGGTGATGTGAACTCTCCGGTTCCATGCAGAGGTGAAAGGATAAGCTACGAGCTACTGCAGACAGGTGCCTGGCCGGCTGTCATGGAGGGAGGTCGATCCCAGGGCCCTGTGTGTGGGGTGGCCCCCCAGGCCTGAGAAGGACCAGGGGAGAGTTCCTAGGGGAATACGTGAAAGTATCTCTGTATTTTTAATGGTTTACATGGATTTTGCAGGGATGAAGAGTGAGCCAGAAGGAGCCCCACTGAGCGTGGGTGGGCTGCTGCAGGGGAGGCCAACCTGATGCCCCTTCTCAACCCACAGGGGAGGCCAGCCCGATGCCCCTCCTCACCCCGCAAGGGAGGCCGGCCTGATGCCCCATCCTCAACCTGCAGGTCCTCTCCTGCTCCAGTCTGGGGCCCTGGGCTGAGGGAGACTTGGGCTGAGGGAGCATGCAGGGCCCAGCCAGGGACCCCCGGGCACAGCTGCCCACAGCTGCTTTTGTCCAGGGGCTCATGGGGCACCTGAACTGCGGGTGATGGGCGCGTGCAGGCTGTTTGAGGAAGGCCATAGTCTGGGTTCTGGAGGCCCACCCAAGTGGAGCAGGACCCCTGCCATGGGGTCTAGAGAGCCCCATCTAACCCAAGGAAGAAGAGGCGTGTGGGTCAGAAGCCAGGTGGGTGGCACAGCCCAGCCAAACGGGATCAGGAACCAAGGAAGACAAGGGGGGTGCCCGGCTGCGGGGGCACTGCACTGGTGGTGTTGCTTTGGGCATCAAGGCTGAATTGGGCCCTGCCCACAGAGGGTCCAGGGTCAACTCAGATGTGTCGGGGGGGTGCTGCTCTGCAGCTGAAGGTCACACAGGGTCACTTCTGTCCAGGGAAAGGAGTTTAGGAGCAGACAATACCCGTCCACCTGCAGCCAGCATGGCATCCAGGTGGAGTGGAGCCCACAGATGCCGGTGGGGGTATGAGCTCACAGACACCCTCATTGTCATGGAGGCTGTGGGGTGTGTGGGTGGGGCTGAGGGGCTCCTGCCATCCCTTTGCTGCTAGCCAGGCCTTGATGAGGGGAGGGGAGCTGACTTCCTAGAGATCACGCCATGTGCCTTCTGCCGTTTGTGAAGAACCTGCCGATGAAGCCCAGCCTCGGTGGTCATAAGAAATTGGTGCCTGGCGAGATGCCAGCGATGTCCCACGCGATCACTGTGCAGGTCCCACCACACCGATGGACTGCCCCGCAGGACCTCACCGCTGTCCTGGCAGGTGAGCATGGAGCCTGATGCTCCCTGGCGACGACCCTGGTCAGACTTCCAGGAGCGCCCCTGCGGGTAAAGTCACAAGTATGCTCTGTTCTGGGCTCAGCGGAGTGGCCTGGGACCAGGTCCTGAGTCCGAGGACCAGCTGGCCGGACTCTCCCTTGGCCACGAAGCAGCTCACACGGAGGGCAGGAGCAGAGGCCTCCTGACCCGGGGCGGAACCCCACATGAGGGCCTCCCTGAGGCCAACGTCTCCGGCTCCACCTCCCACAGTGTTTGCTGGAGCCCATGGCCATGCAGGGCCACACCGACCCAGGGGCTGCGCAGAAACTGGGGCCCTCGTGCACCGTGGGTGGGAACGGAACCTGCCGCTGCTGTGGAAAACCACTGGGCAACTCCTCAAAAACTTGACACAGACTCTCCATAGGGCCCAGCAATCCCACCTCTAGGCCCGTACTCAAAAGAATTGAAAACAGGGGCTCACAGAAGTACGTGAACACACATGTACACACATGTGCACAGAAACCACATGCGCAGCAGCCGAGAGGCAGAAGCAGCCCAGACCTCTCCTTGACGGCTGAATGGATAATGGGACCTTCATTTGTTTCAGTCACAGCAAGGGACGCGGCACTGACGTGGGGAACCGCACGGGTGAACCTAGAGACCCAGTGCTCAGTGGGGTTCACCAGACACAGAGGACCACAGAACGGACAATTCCTTTTACATGTAATACCCAGAACCGATCATTCCACAGCAACAGGAGCCGGGTTAGCTGCTGCCTTGGGCTGGGAGAGGGGAACGGGAACGGCTGCTCATGGGTACCGGGTTTCCTTTCGGGGTGATGAAGATGTCCTGAAGCCAGAGGTGGCAGCTGCCCATTGCGAGTGTGATAAATGCCATCGGGTTGCTCACTCTAAAAGGGTTAATTTTGTGTTGTGTGAATTTCACTTCAGTTTTAAAAAGAAGAGGACCTGCCGGGTCCCCCAAGGCCACCACGACCCCTGGAGGTATAAAATACGCGTGCAAAGGGCTCACCCTAAGCTCTGCCTTTCTGGCACAAGCACAACTCTGGCCAGCAAGCACCATGCACTTTGGATCCTTCGGAGGCTCCCCATGGAGTGTTTTCCAGACACTTTTAACGTATTCAAGTTCTATTTTACAGAAAAGTGTTTGGCGGTTATGTGTGGGCCCAGGGGCTGAGACACTGCTTGCTTGTTTTATTTTTCCTTGCTTTGAGGCGTGTCGTCTGGTTTTTCTAAGGATCACTGAGAAGGGCTGGAAACTCGAATACACGTCACCCCCACCTCACCAGGTGGTGCCTGTGTGTCCTGAGGCACATCCAGCAGCCTATCCTCTCTCCAGGCTTCCAGGGATGCCTGTTTTGTGGACACAAGTTCCCTTCACTGTCCATAGTGCAGGTTTCTGAAAGGCTGTGGGGAAAATCTTCTACAAGTAAATTTAAATATCAAATGGAGAAGACCTCAGTGTTTAATCACACCCACCTTTTGTGGAAAAGAAAGAATTCATTCGTGAAACAAATCACCAGTCCCA
>NW_012109696.1:5987251-5988283 GCF_000951045.1 Mandrillus leucophaeus | reverse complement strand
ACACACACACACACACACACACACACACACACACACACTCTTTATATACTTTGTTGATGAGATCAGATTCATGGGAACTTCTGGAAAGTGATGGGAAAAGGTGACGGGAGCCTGCGTCACACCTGGAGCCCATCAAAGTGACTGAACAGCACTCCGAAGGCATGAGCACTTCCTGGTATGGAAATCATTCCTCGGTTTCCAAAAACATCCACACTGGTTTTTCTACGAATGGTGGGATTTTATTTAATTATATTTTATTGTTCAACCCTGTCTGTGTTTTGTAAGTTTTCTGAATTTAATTCTACCTATTGAAAGATGCCCATCATATACTCAAGAAAATCAACTTGGAGCATTGAAATAAAATACAAAAATTGTGGGATGCAGCTAAAGTTTAAGGAGAAACTGATTACTCCAATGCCTATATTAGACATGAAGAAAAAGTTTAAAATCAATTATCTTTGCTTCCACTTTAGGGAGCTAGTTGAAAAAGAAAAAATTAAGGTCAAGGTAGGTAGGGAAAAAAAAAGAAATAATAAAAATAGAAAGAAATTCAATGAAATATAAAACAACAGGGAAAATTTACAAACCCAGAATTTGTTATTTGTAAAGATTAAGGCCAGGTGTAATGGCTCACACCTATAATCCCAGCACTTTGGGAGGCTGAGGTAGGCAGATTGCTTGAGCTCAGGGGTTCAAGATCAACCTTGGCAACATGGTGAAATCATGTCTCTACAAAAAATACAAAAATTAGCTGGGCATGGTGGTTTGAACGCCTGTAGAAGGAAGCTACTTGGGAGGCTGAGGTGGGAGAATCACTTGAACCCCAGAGGTGGAGGTTGCAGTGAGCCAAGATTGCACCATTGCACTCCAGCCTAAGCAACAGAGTGAGACTCTTTCTCAAGGAAAAAAACAAAAGTTTAGTAAAATTGAAAATCCCGGCTGCCGGGTTCTGGGGGACGTGGACCCATTTTGTGTACGTGGCTCATGCATCTTGCCAAAAGGTTCACTGGTGTGGTTTATCCTCAGCACATG
>NW_012109696.1:5971762-5985821 GCF_000951045.1 Mandrillus leucophaeus | reverse complement strand
GCCTGTTTTGTGGACACAAGTTCCCTTCACTGTCCATAGTGCAGGTTTCTGAAAGGCTGTGGGGAAAATCTTCTACAAGTAAATTTAAATATCAAATGGAGAAGACCTCAGTGTTTAATCACACCCACCTTTTGTGGAAAAGAAAGAATTCATTCGTGAAACAAATCACCAGTCCCAAAGCATCGGCTCCATGACCCTGGCATTTTCTCTGCCACTCACTATGATTTTGACCTTGGACTTCACCTCCTCAAGCTTCCGTTTCCTTGTGGCTTGTTCCATAGTTTGTTCTCCTGTGTAACTCTCTGGGGGAGAGGATAGCTCCTCGGAATGGGGAGATGTCCTTTAGATGGTTGATGGTGCAAGAAAAGGAGAAAGTAGCTGATGATAACGCACTGCTGACCCAGGGTAGTAGGAGCTGAGCTGCAGGCTGCATGCTCTCGGGCTTGTCACCGAATCGAACCACATCCGTTTGCCGGCACACAGTGGAAAGCCGAACACCAAAGCACTGGGCTTTGCAGCAAGAAAGGTTTTTTTTCCAGTCGACTGGCCAGGAGACAGGAGGAAGTACCCAATCTGCCTCCCTGAGCTGGGGTTGGACCGGGTCTTCCAAGCATGCGGTAATGAGGTGTGCTGCCATGGGGATGGTGCTGGGGCTCCACTAATTGGATCCTGGATCCTCATTTAGTCCTCGTTCCCCGGCCCCAGCACTCAGGTTCCCCCATGTTGCACATGTGGGTCATCTGGGCACGCTCAGGTCATATGACCTTCAGCCTGGGGATCCACGGCAATTGAAGAACAAATCACAACTCCATTACACGGATGTTGAGCCAGATTGGCCAGATGTGGCTATAAGCTGGGCGTGGTGAATCCTGCTTCGGCCAGAATTATGTGCAAAGTTGGAAATGAATGTGTTGCCATGGACTGAGACCACATGGCTGCCGGGTTCTGGGGGACGTGGACCCATTTTGTGTACGTGGCTCATGCATCTTGCCAAAAGGTTCACTGGTGTGGTTTATCCTCAGCACATGTCCAGGGAGGCCACGTGCAGTCACTCCACAGTGCTTTTCTGAACCTGCCGAGCCACTGCCACACCCGGGAGGCCTGGACACCTGCAGCCCTCATCAAATCAGCTCTCACACCTGGGCCTTCATTATTCTCAGTCTGTGTCCCACGTGCCACACAGGTGAGGTGCTGGGAGTTCAGCTGCAGACGCTCCAGGGTGCAGTGTTCAATGTGAGTGAGGGAAACTGAAAAGGGAAATGAAGAAGGGGAAGGGGTAGCTTCTGGGACCTATTGGAAAATGGCTGTCCCTTAGACCCAAATCTGTCCACATACCCTCTATAAAAGCACAAAGAAAGTACACAAAACCATCCACAACCAAACAGAACACAGAGAACAAATAACACAAACTCCAACTGACACATAAAAGTTGAAACAAACATTTGAACCCATCAGAGCTGGCGAGGGTTGGAGCATGCTTGGAAGACGGGAGGGTTTGCAGTGCCCGCGTGTAGGAGGAAGCCCATGACATTCACCAGAGGAGACGTCTGCTCCCCGAGAGAGGGAGACGAAGAGGAGGTCTAAGGTGGGGTGGAACAGAAGCTGCATTGGGAGCTGAAAGGGTGATGTTTGGAATGTGCACAGGACCCACGGATGCAATCTTGTGGGCAACTGTCTGGGGAGAGGAAAGCTTCTTGGAAGGGGGAGATGCCGCTTTGATAAGGGCACTACTGACCCAGGGTGTTATCAAAGAATCAGAAAGAAACAGGCCCCCAAAGTTGCCATTTATTAAACAAATTGAACTTTACTATAGCCAATAAGAGGGTGCTCTTAAACTCCCTCCACAAGGCATCAGCTATTGCTGGTCCAGGAAAATCTGACACAAAGAATCCTGAACAAAATAAGAAATCAGCATCCAGGCATAAAAATTGACTATAAGAGAGCCAAAATCGAGAATAAGAATAGAAATTTCAGCAGGAGAAAAACCTACCTCAAAAAATCCTCAAACTGAATGAAAAGTGTACCACAACCCTCCAAGATAAACAAGCAATTGCAGATTTAAAAGGTCGTCGCAAATCAGAGGCTCAAAAACTCAGAATACAAATAGATAAATACTGGAAGGTATAAAATTACAGCTAGCAACATTCAAGTAACAAACTGAAGAAAAAGATAGAAATCATAACAAAAAGTAAAGATAAATTATGGGGTGCCCAAGGGAAAACATATACAACCAAAAGCACAGTGAGAGACTTAGAGAACTGAAATAAGAAGATACAAATAAGAAATTAAAATGAAAATAAAGGAGATTAAAAACATGAGAAAATAATAAATAGAAAAGTCTGTCAAAGAATAGACAACGTAGATGTAATTGGAGTAAATGAAGACTAAATTAACACAATGGAACAGAATTGATATTTAAAACTATAATTCTGGCCAGGTGCAGTGGCTCACGCCTGTAATCCCAGCACTTTGGGAGGCCGAGGCGGGCAGATCACCTAAGGTCAGGAGTTTGAGACTAGCCTGGCCAATGTGGTGAAACATTGTCTCTACTAAAAATATAAAAATTAGCCAGGCATGGTGGCGTGCACCTGTAATCCCAGCTACTCGGGAGGCTGAGGCAGGAGAATCACTTGAACCAGGGAGGAGGAGGTTGCAGTGAGCCAAGATCGTGCCACTGCACTCCAGCCTGGGAGACAGAGTGAGATCTCGTCTCAAGGAAACAAAAACAAACAAAAAAACCACTATAATTCCACGCCTATAATCTCAGCACTTTGGGAGGCTGAGGCAGGAGGATCCCTTGAGCTCAGGAGTCTGAGACCAGCCTGGGCAACGTGGTGAAACCCTGTCTCTGCAAAAAATACAAACATTAGCCAGGTGTGGTGGTGCACATCTGTGGTCCCAGCTACTTGGGAGGGCTGAGGTGGGAGGATGGCTTGAGCCCAGGAGGCAGAGGTTGCAGTGAGCCAAGATTGCACCACTGCCCTCCAGCCTGGATGACTAAGCCAGACACTCTCTCTCTCTCTCTCTCTGTCTATACACACACACACACACACACACACACACACACACACACTCTTTATATACTTTGTTGATGAGATCAGATTCATGGGAACTTCTGGAAAGTGATGGGAAAAGGTGACGGGAGCCTGCGTCACACCTGGAGCCCATCAAAGTGACTGAACAGCACTCCGAAGGCATGAGCACTTCCTGGTATGGAAATCATTCCTCGGTTTCCAAAAACATCCACACTGGTTTTTCTACGAATGGTGGGATTTTATTTAATTATATTTTATTGTTCAACCCTGTCTGTGTTTTGTAAGTTTTCTGAATTTAATTCTACCTATTGAAAGATGCCCATCATATACTCAAGAAAATCAACTTGGAGCATTGAAATAAAATACAAAAATTGTGGGATGCAGCTAAAGTTTAAGGAGAAACTGATTACTCCAATGCCTATATTAGACATGAAGAAAAAGTTTAAAATCAATTATCTTTGCTTCCACTTTAGGGAGCTAGTTGAAAAAGAAAAAATTAAGGTCAAGGTAGGTAGGGAAAAAAAAAGAAATAATAAAAATAGAAAGAAATTCAATGAAATATAAAACAACAGGGAAAATTTACAAACCCAGAATTTGTTATTTGTAAAGATTAAGGCCAGGTGTAATGGCTCACACCTATAATCCCAGCACTTTGGGAGGCTGAGGTAGGCAGATTGCTTGAGCTCAGGGGTTCAAGATCAACCTTGGCAACATGGTGAAATCATGTCTCTACAAAAAATACAAAAATTAGCTGGGCATGGTGGTTTGAACGCCTGTAGAAGGAAGCTACTTGGGAGGCTGAGGTGGGAGAATCACTTGAACCCCAGAGGTGGAGGTTGCAGTGAGCCAAGATTGCACCATTGCACTCCAGCCTAAGCAACAGAGTGAGACTCTTTCTCAAGGAAAAAAACAAAAGTTTAGTAAAATTGAAAATCCCTTAACAAGACTGATGATTAAAAAAAAAAAAAAAGAAAGAAAAGGAAGGACAAATCATCAATGTCAGAAACCAGGAAGGGGCATCACAACAGGTCCTGCAGACACGGAAAGGGTAATGAGTGATGACAGGAACAACTTCACGCTGATGCATTCGACAGCTTAGATAAAATGGATGAATTCCTCGAAAGACACACATTACCAAAATAAACCCAAGCAAAAATAGAAAATTTAAATCACCCTATATTTGTTAAAGATATTAATTCATAATTAAACTTCTTACAAAGAAAATTCCAGGCTCAAACAATTTCACTAGTAAATTCCATCTAGTACGTAAGAAAGAAGTAACATCTATTCTGTATAAACTCATAAACTAGAGGAGGAACTGTCATTTCCTAAAATATTTTATGAGATTGTTATAACCAGAATTCAAAAACCAAAGGTATTATAAGACAGGAAATTGACAGACCAATATCCTTCATAAGCATAGATACAAAAATCACTAGCAAAACATAAGTATATCAAATTCAGCAATAAGTAACAAGAATAAGATATCACGATTAAGTTGGACCGCCTAATCATGATTCTAGAAAATTCTAGAAATGCAACATCTGTTTAACACAAGAAAATAAATCAATGTAGTTCACCATATTAACAAACTAAGGAAGACAAATTATATCATCATTTCAATAGATGCAAATCAATTATCTGAGAAAATATAACACCATTTCATAATTGTTAAAAACTCTTAGCAAATGAAAAAAGTTGGTAAATTTTTCAACCTGATAAAGAGATCTTACCGCTTCTTCTCAATATGGTACAAGAGATAATAGCCACTGCAATAAGACATGAATGGGAAAATGGAAGTCATATTAATTCAAAATAAAGAAGTAAAAGTGCCGAGGGAAAGAAGCTGAATGCCAACTAGTTTACACTGAATTATTCCGTTTATATGAAAGTCTTGAACAGGTAAGACTAAACTTCGTTGTTGTTGTCTGTTTGTTGTTGATGAGATCAGATTCATGGGAACTTGTGGGCAGTGATAGGAAAAGGTGACGGGAGCCTGCGTCACACCTGGAGCCCATCGAATTGACTGAATGGCACTCTGAAGGCATGAGCACTTCCTTGCATGGAAATCATTCCTCAGTTTCCAAAAACATCCACATTGGTTTTTCTCTGAACAGTGGGATTTTATTTAATTATATTTTATTGCCCAATCCTTTTTTTATTTGTAAGTTTTCTGAAATGACTATGTATTACATTGGCAAATCAAAATATTAACTAATCCAACGTAGTCCAAATAGTAAAAATATGACCTAAAATTATCTCCAGGTATGAATGCTTAGCAAAGAGTGATGTAGGGCCTAGCTCTCTTCTGAGCTATTTGGTGAACTCTTTCTAGAAGATGTTCTTACAATGAACTTGGGTAATGGAAGGAAGGATTCATAATCATAATGAAGACTTAGGGCCGGGAGGGCATCTGGTCAATAAGAAATTGGCCCTAAACCTCGAAGGTCCAGATCTGGAGTTTGTCAGTCACTCCTCTCAGGTCAGCCTTGGAGGCAGCTGCCTCGTATTGGCTTCTTGACTCTTTGTCCTTCCTCTTCTCCATGTGTTTTGGGTCACAGGTCCTTTCTTCCTAAGTTTCACAAAGTTCTCACTGAGGTCTTCCTCCTGCCGTGTCCTCAGTTACCTCCTGGGCTCAGCCCCACAGGATGAGCTCCCTCTGTTGCTGCTCCCCTGGGCAGCTGGCATCTGCAAACACCACATGGCCTTCCAGTTCTTCTCCCACCCCCACCCACCCTTGCCTCCGTGGGGAGGGCAGCAACTCTCCCGGGTCTTTGCCTCTGGAGGGCTGAGGCCCCACTCTCTTCTCAGGATTTGTGCCCATTGCTTTGGGGACACAGACACAAGGAATCCCGTCTGTCCTGTCACTCCCTGTCCCCTCTCAGAGCTTCCTTTTTTTTCTGACCCCTTCTGGATGCATTCAGGACAGGACACAGCGGGCAGTGTGGACAGCAGGTGTGTGTCTCCTGGCTCTGACTTCTGGGTGACCAGAGGCCCAGGGGGCTTCGATGCAGGAGGGTCATCTGCTTTGCTGCCCACCATAGACAATGAACACAGAGCCCCATGGTGCTTTGTTACAACTGCCCGAGCCAACAAGGCTGGACGAAGAGGAAGGACAGCAGTGTGCCAGGTGTGTGTGGGCCTTGCACAGCCGGGGAGGCTCTGGTGTCAGGAGATCCCGTCTCCAGCCTGACTGGGCAGTGCTGGTGAGTCAGCTGACATCCGGGGCTCTGTGTTCATTGTCTACATGGTGGGCAGCAAAGCAGATGACCCTCCTGCATCGAAGCCCCTGGGCCTCTGGTCACCCAGAAGTCAGAGCCAGGAGACACACACCTGCTGTCCACCCCTGCTGCCCTGGTGCGACTGCAGAGAAAGGCAGAGACCCGGGGCATCGGCTATGGCACCAGGATGCAAGGCACCAAATGCCTCTTCCTCCCTGGGAACACTGGCAAAGGCTCAGCGAGCCGCAGCCTGGCGTGAAGATGAGGGTTGGTCTGGGCTGTGCTTGCCTGAGCAGCCCGGGGTTTCCTGTGCCCTCCAGCAGAAAGCCGGGGGCCTGTGGGGTGACCCAGGCTGCAACGGTCATAACCAGGGCAGCACTGGCTGTCGCTGGCTGTCCCAAGCAAGCCCTTTGTCTCTGAGAGGGCAGGGTGCCTGTGTATGCATGTGTGTTACGGGCACCTTCCCAGGAGGTAAGCGACATGCCAGCTCCCCTCACCCCACTCCAGGGGCCAGTTTCCACGGTCTCAGCTTGGTTGGGGGTGTGGGCTCCCTTGCCCTAATCCCTGGGGGAGCCCATTTTCCCAGACACAAGGACAAATCAGGCCAGCTCGGCCGGGGACAGACAATTTCCTACATTTATTTGTTTCTCCCAAAAGAAGGCTTCTGTTTGGTTCTAATGAGTAGCTTTTCCTAAAGAGAAACAATAATAACAGCAGAAACGTAAGTGGATTCTGTAAACTTGTAATCATACGTGTCAAACACAGCGTGGTATTTTCCCCCACAAAATAGAAACGGTGGGAAGTCATATAGAGTGGGTGCGGGAAATTGTGTTTTCTCTGACAGAAGTTAATTCTAAACTAAGTATTCCCTGAAAGGAAAGCAGGGAAACATTTTTACATGTCTATCATTCGTCCTTAGAGGACACAAAACAAATACGTTTTTTAACGCTTGACACCAGCATTATTCCGGGTGGCCTCGGGCTATGTGCTGTTTTCCAGTTTGTAGAATTGGAGGAGAAGAAAACAGCTCTGCATTAAGAGGAACATATTGTACAGGTTAATCATAAGCACGCAGAAATCAGAACGCTGCCAGCCGGCAGGACGGAAGGCCTGGGCACCAGGAGTTGCAGGAAGGCAAGGAAGCGGAGGTGGTAGCAACGAGGAGCCAGACCAGGGTCACAGCCCCTGTGGCAAACGCTTGCGGATGTGCCATGGGCTGGAGCTCTTTTGGGTCCCTCTCTGTTGGGAAGCAGCCCTTCACAGGTCTCCCAGTGATGCTTACATGCAGAAGGAAGCTCCTTGGAAAGCCGAGGGTCATTTTATCAGAGTCCATTCCCCAGGAAGTCCCCGTCAAGGAGCACCTGGGCAGTCAGGTCCTGAGGCAGATGGCGTCATCAGGGCCAAGGCCCCGGGGCTATCCCAGATCCTCCCGCAAACGTGGTGGGAATTACGACTGGTCCCCCAAGTGAGCCCAGACGCACACAATGCATAACAGTGTAGCAGCCACAAGGCCGAGGTTCCGGAGGGCCTTCTCCAGCCTGGCCTTCGGTCACTCCCACCCCAGCCTCTGCCTCTGGGAGGCAGGCCCATGTGCGTCCTTTCTGTGGAGCATGGAAGTCTTGCTTTGGTGGGAGGCAGCCCTGCCTGGGGTTTCCACTTTGAGGTTCTTTCTTTTCCCTGGGATTAGGAGTGTTTCATCGCTGACCCTGGGGTCAAGCCTCTGGATTTCTAAGCCCACAGTCCCCCATGAAAACCCACCCCGCATGGCTGTTGCTCGGGGAGGGCTCTTGGGGTCCCTGTCCTCTGAGGGTCCAGCAAGAGGTCAAAGTGTGCAGTTACTGGCCCTGGTCTCCACTGCCTGCCAGCCTTCCTCCGCCACCCAGCCTGTCCTTCCAGGGGCACACGTAGGCCTTCCCGGACCCCCACAGGGGAGCCCCAGCCCATGCACCTGTCCCGTCCTGAGGGCAAAGTGAGGCTGAGGGGCCCCTGGACATGGGTCCCGTTCCTTCCCGTCTCCTGCCAGTATGGCCTCCCCAGCACAGGCCCTTTACCATCCTTGTGAAATTTTCGGCAGCATCTGGAAGGGAGCTGGAAACATGGCCCAGGGAGTGAGTTTCCCACAGAACATTCTAGTCCAATGCCGGCCCCAGCTTCTCTTCTTTTTTCCTAGGCTGTGCGCCTTTTACTCCCAGAGGCATCCGGCCACCGTGGCTCCTGTGGGGATGGTGTCTCTCCCGCTCTGTCTTGTCTCTCCATCCCTGTTTCTGTCTCTGTCATACATTCACGCTGCATGATGGCCAATTCGGTCCAGCAAGAAGGTGGCGCTGCGACCCCTCCGCTCCAGAGCATGGCCACCACCACTGCCCAGGGAGGGTGGGGGGAGGGATGCTCTGTTTTCAGTCCCAGGAGGATCACACTGCACCCCAAACAGGTCTGCTGTTGGCATCAGAGATGCCCGTGGAGGGACTCGGCTGGCAGCCCCTGGCTCAGGGCTCAGCATCCTGCCAGGGGTGGCTCCTGGGTGTCCTTTGCTGGACTCAGGCCTTGTCACTTCACTGAGGCCTTCAGCATCCACAGCCTTGGGGGATAAAGCAGTTTCCGTTGATAAAAGAAAGACTTCAGCCAAATTAAATGTAAAGGAGTTTAATTGAGCAATGAGTGACTTGCGAACCAGGCAGCCTCCCCAGCCATAGTAGGCTCTGGGACTCCAGCATAGCCTTGGGCAGAAGATGATTTATGGACAGGAAAAGGAAAGCAACGCACAGAAAATGGAAATGAGGCCCAGACACATCCGGCTTGTTACAGGTTGGTGTTTGCCTTATTTGAACACGGTTCAAACAGCTGGCTACATGTGGTCCGCCCAAACTCAGTGACAGGCACAAGTGTAGGCGATGGCCTGTTTACACCTCCACTTGTTATAGTTGACGACGTGCAGAAAAACCTTTAGGCCAAACTTAAAATATGTAAGGAGGCAGCTTTGGGCTAAAGTTGATTTAGCCCCGTGCGTTTTGAAACTCACATTGGCAAGAATCTCTTTTATTCACTTTCCCCAAGACGCCTTCTTGGGTCTTCCGACAGTGTCTTGCTGCACTCCAGGATCTTTCTCTAGGAACATCAAGCAGGCACCTGAATGGATCCTGCACCCTCATTCTCAGCTCAGCCCTTCCTTCTGTCAGAAGTGGGGAGGGCAGAGACACTGTTTCTGGAAGGTCCTTCTGTATCTGCTCTCCCACTCCCATCTCACCCTGGCCCACACCCTGGGACCTGGTTTCACAAGGACCTGGCAGAGCAGCCTTGGGACAGACCCTAGTTGCTAGAGGGCGGTGCAGCTGCCTCAGCCTCACCCTCAGCCTCACCCCTAGCTTCGGCCTCACACCCAGCCTCAGCCTCACCCCTAGCTTCGGCCTCACACCCAGCCTCAGCCTCACCCCCAGCCTCAGCCTCACCCTCACCCTCAGCCTCACCCCCAGCCTCGCTGGCTCCCCTCTGCAACTCCACCAAGCCGCAGAACAGCTCTGAGCCGTGCTCACTCTCTCCTGGGCCAGGCTGCAGACAGCACTGCCAAGCCACCCCTTCCCCATGATCTCAAACAGCAAAGGCTGCAAATGCTTAGGTCACTTTTCAGTCCCCAAAACTTTCTGGACTCACACCTGAGGAGGCACCTCCGAGGGGAGCAGGACTGCAGCTGCCCAGACCAGGAGGGAAGCTCCAGGGCTTGATTGCCCACCTAGTTCCCATCCGAGGTGGCCTCTCACTGGGGCCATTTAGCTGAGGGGGTTGCTGAGCTGGTGTGAGACCCCTGCGGCCAAGTCCCCCAATCTCCTGGGCTGTGTGTGGCGGTTCCGGATCCAGCTGTCCCCTCCTCATGTAAGAAGCACGGGTGGCAACTGCAGGCACTGCTCAGGAGCCTGGGGAGTGGTCTCCATACAGCTGCCCATTCGTGCATCCTTGGTGCTGTCTTAACAGGAGATAAAAATGTTACCCGACGTACCCTCGGAAGAACCCCCCCATGCCTCAGCTGGTCCTCCCCTACACAACTCCTACATAATGTCAGTCTCCTTGGTAGGGGTTAATAAGGGCTCTCCTGGAACTTGGGTGATCACTTCAGAGCCTTTCAGCCTTGGAGTAATTCTGCCATTGACCATCAGCCTTGCGATCTGTGAGCATTCCCCAGGAGAGCGCCCGTCTTATCTCAGGAAACTCCCCTTGATCACGGCCCACTGGTTCAGAGTCAAATATGGTCTCAACTGTGGAAATGGACGCCCCAGAAATGCTTCACACCTTTTCAGTGCTTTCATTTTCCTAAACAGGAGGGCTCCTCTGGTGTACATATGTGTGCACACACACTCTCATAAACACACCACACATGCAAACACATAAGCGTGCCACATGCAAACACACATGAACCGCACACACACTAACATGCCATGGTGCATGCACATACCGCACACATGTGTGAGCACACATACCACCCATGCGTGCACCCTTTGCACTCACAATTCACACGTGTGCTCACATGTGCACACATGCACAGCATGCAAACACGCCATACACACCACACATCTGTGCACACACATGCTCTGCCCTTCCACATGAGATTCAGTCATTCCTTTGCAAGCTCTTCCCCTGGAGTGGGCCCTGTCCCCAGAGATCCCTAAGAAACAGCCACACACAGTTTGTCTGAAACTGGGCTGGACACAGAGCTCCGAAAGGGGTCCCCTGCCCTTGAAAAGGCCACAGGACTCTCACCAGCTTGTAAGGACTTGCATGGCACAGTGTGGGTTTAAAACAAAGACGGGTCCCTCTTGTTTGTCACATACCATGACCAGCATTGCCAGGTTGCCCCTCCTCCGGCTGCTAGGAAGGGTGAGGCTTGGTAAGGCTGGATTACTTATCAGTGGGGGAATTTTCGGGCCTTTTGAAGTGGCTTTGTGAGTCTGGAGGCTCTGAGTTTGGCCTGGCGCCTGCTCTAGGGGTTGACACGCGCACCTATAAATAACAGCGGTGACAGGTCCCCTGTCAGCACCCGCTGATGGACGGCCCCTTCTCCCGCCATTACAGCCTTGTGACTGTGGGAAAATTAATTTAAGTGGTAGTTAATTTCTAATGAATTCCACTCAAGCGGCTAATATGGTCCCTCGGCGTTATGGTAACCTTCATGGATCATTGCATTATGTAAATAAATTCTACTTTATGCTGGTTTATTAAAAAAGAGAGTGAAGATTGGGAAGCCCGGTGAAATCGTCTCTCAGACGCACAAGACTAACAGACAGCAGGGGAGACATTTAAGGAAGGGAAGCCGCCCAGTCCGCAGGTGCTTTCCTGCAAGGCTGCACTTCTCACCTCTAACTTTCCAGGTTGGCTGAACTGCCCACTTGTAGGGCTCCGCATATACATCTCCAAATCTCCAAAGTCCATTTTGTTTTGTTTTGTTTGAGATGGAGTCTCACTTTGTCACCCAAGTTGGAGTGCAGTGGTGCGATCTCGGCTCACTGCAATCCCTGCCTCCTGGGTTCAAGTGATTCTCCTGCCTCAGCCTCCTGCGTAGCTGGGATTACAGGCACGCGCCAACATGTCCGGCTAATTTTTTTTTTTTTTTTGTATTTTTAGTAGAGACAGAGTTTCACCGTGTTGGCCAGGCTGGTCTCAAACTCCTGGCCTCAGGTAATCCGCCCTCCTCAGCCTCCCAAAGTACTGGGATGACAGATGTGAGCCACCACGCCTGGTCTCCAAATTCCTTGTGTCATCATTGCATTCCAAATGGAAAGAGGAGCGTTCTGCCTTAAACCACATGCAGTTCCTAACAACCCTCAGAGACAAACCTTGGGAGTACCCTGATCGGAAGCCTCAGTCTGAGGACAAGTGCAGGCCGGAGGAGCTGGGCATGTTTCAGCCTCTCGGTCCAGCATGGAGAGGGAGGGACATGCAGGCTCCCCATAAATTCTTCTACGCCACCCTCAGCAGCCCACCCTGTGGAGTCCCCTCCACGGCCCTCCCTTGCTCGCTCCTGGTCACTCCAGGAAGTTGCTGCATCTGAGCCCACCCTGTTCAGTCCCCTGGTGGCATTCGCTGAGCCAGAGACGCCCTCCACCCTGCAACTCTTTCCCGTCTCGGCACCCAAAGCCCTCCGTGCTCCCAATCTTCCCCCAGTGCCTGGGCACCCTGCTTTTCCCCTGCTGTGGCACCATCCTCTTCTATGGGGGAGCCCACAGGGCTGGAGCCGGGACCCCTTCTGTACCTACACATTCTCCTGGGGGACAGCGTCCAACCCTCAGCTTTCGCTATGCTTTGTTCTGGCTGTCTAATGCTGCGGTCAAGTCACCCCCAGGCAGGAGCTTAAAACAGTAACGACCTTGCATAAAATAGTAATGACCTTGCATGTTGTTCACAGGTTTGGGCTGACTAGGCTCAGCAGGGCTGCTCTTGTTCAGCAGTGGTCAGATGGTGGCTGTGGCTGGGGTTGTCTCCTTCATCTTACCTAGTCCTCAGACTGAGGCTCCCATACCTGGGCCCCTCCGGCACACCTCTGTCTAAATGGCCTCTCCATGCAGCAGCCTCTGGGTCTGACCACTGAATGCTCCCAGGGCAAGGGCCCCAGGATAAGCCCACAGAGGCTTCATTGGTTTCCTAAGCTTACTTTTCATTGTGTGGATAGAGACGGTCGCAGAAGCCCATCCAGGCAGGAGGCGTCGGGGCAGAGACCTCACCTCCTCAAAGGAGAAGGGTCCAAGAATTCTGGGCACGTTGCAAAACTGCCCACTGTCACTATGGCCTGGGCACCCAGATCTTCACCTCCGGACTCAGGTCCAGCCTCTGGTCCTCTCTCTCGGGGGCTCACCTACATGGGCTGTTTGGGGGTGCTTTTCCTTTCTTCCACCCAGTTTCCTGCTCACTGCGGGTTTAGCCAGTGGCAGGTGCTGGCAGATCAGAGTGAGACGGACGCTTTGCTTCAGCTCTCCCTGCATGCAGCAAGCCTGGGTGTCTCGGAGGCCCCTCCACACAGCTGCCCTCGGCTCTGGGAGCTGTCCCTCCCCTGCCCTTCCTGTGACTCTTCTTAAACTCTGCTCTTATATTTATGAAAGCTGGTGGCCAGGCACAGTGGCTCACGCCTATAATCCCAGAACTTTGGGAGGGCGAGGTGGGCGGGTCACTTGAGGTCAGGAGTTCGAGACCAGCTCAGCCAATATGATAAAACTCCATCTTTACTAAAAATACAAAAATTAGCCAGGTATGGTAGCACGTGCCTGTAATCCCAGCTACTTGGAGGCTGAGGTAGAAGAGTCGCTTGAACTCGGGAGGCAGAGTTTGCAATGAGCTGAGATCGCACCACTGCACTCTAGCCTGGCGATAGAGTGGGACTTCATCTTAAAAACAAACAAAAAACAAAAACAACAACAACAAAAAAACTGGCTAAAGGTCACCTGAAATCACCCAGTTTCCATGTGCCATCTCTTTCCTGCCAGCCCCAACCGACACTGTTTCTTTGAACACCACGATGGGACCCAGCCTTAAGGTGCCATTTTTCCTTCTAAACTCACCTCTTCCCAGTTCCCCACTGAGCAGAGCGAAACATCATCCACTCAGTCGCCGTCAAAAATGAGGAGGCCAGGCGCAAATTCTCCTGTTTCATCACCACACATAGAATGCACAGGTGTGTCTGGTCTACATCTAGGTCTACCCTGGAGTCTACCTTAGGGTCTACACCTGGGTCTACACCTGGGTCTACTCTGGAGTCTACCCTAGGGTCTACACCTGGGTCTACCCTGGCGTCTACCCTAGGGTCTACACCTGGGTCTACCCTGG
>NW_012109696.1:5930599-5971642 GCF_000951045.1 Mandrillus leucophaeus | reverse complement strand
CCTGGGTCTACCCTGGAGTCTACCCTAGGGTCTACACTTGGGTCTACCCTGGAGCCTACACTAGGGTCTACACCTGGGTCTACCCTGGAGTCTACACTAGGGTCTACACTTGGGTCTCGCCTCGGGTCCAGGGGTTTCCCTGTCGTCCACTGCCAGCCACAGCGCCCTCTGGTTGGGCCACCACAGTAGCTCTGCCTGACTTCCTGCCGCAGTCCTGGTTCCTGCCGTCCATTCCACACATGGGGCCGGATGACCCCTGGAAGCACCCACAGGACTTCCCGTCACCTCTGGGATCACGCCCACCCATGCCCAGGCTCTAGACCCTGCCCCTTCTGACCCCCCAGCCTGGCTCACTGCCCTGCTCCAGCTGCCACCTAGACACACGAACATGCCGTCCCAGGTAACCCCCATGAGAAGGGACCCCGAGGTGGGGCTAGGTGGGAGTGTGTGCTGGGGAGACCTCCCAGGACCAGCAGAGAAGGAGGCAAACTGCACATAGGGCTGGCATCAAGAGCATTCCAGGGCAGAAGAAGGAAAAGTAGAAGACGAGGCTGGGGATTTGAAACAAATTTGCATTATTTACTATTAATTGAGTCCAAACAAACGGCACAGGAGCTACTCCCCTAAATCTAAAATCAAATCATCATTTCTAGTGGCTCTTCCTCTTCGCCATTGGTGGCCGTCCATCCTACAAATGACTGGCCTGCTTGCCTTAGTGCATCCTGATAGAGCCAAGGGAAGGCGGCACCCCTCGTGTGAGATGCTGTGGATGTGTTCTGGAGATTTCTGTGGTCATGTCACAGGCAGGGACGTCCCGTGTCCACTTGCAGCTCTTGCTTTTGTCCAATTCTTTCAGCACAGAGGGGTGCCGGCTTCAGGTGGAGCGGGGGCTGCATGGCCCTTCTGTTTTCAGGCCACACCAGTGTCCACCCAGCGGGTCTCTGCTCAACACTGGGAGTAAAGAAAACCCAACCAGGCCCCCACTGGGGAATGGGACCTGGACTAGGCCTGATTTGAGCCGTTCTCCTGAGGCCTGTGAGTCCCAAGGCTGTGGGTGGCCTGTGCTCCAGGGTCTCTCCAGATGGGGCTTTGTCTGCGGACACATGAGGCTGTCAGGGGCCTGAGCTGGGCCTGGATTTCCTAGGGAGGCCCTGGAAGGAGGCTGTCCATGAAGCTGGAGCCTGCAGGAGGTGCCTTCGTGGGGAGCCTGCCCTGCGGGAAGCTGCTCTTGGCAGACCTGGCATCCCCAGTCCTTTGCTTGTCCTTAGGTGAGCTTCCAGCAAGGCTGCAGCAAGGATTTCCAGGTGCCCAGACTGCTGGGCAGGCTGGGACTAGGGAAAGCAGCGCTCCTGGGCAGGTGAGTGTGAGCTGGGCGGTGCCTCCTGGCCAGGCCTCCTCCGCCTGCATTCCCTACGCAGCCCATGACTTTCCCAGGTGAGGCCGAGTTAAACAGAAGAAAACTCGCTGTGCAGCAGTTTCCTTTGCCATGCACTCTTCCACCAGCGATGGCCTCCAGCCTATCCCCGGCCACCTCCTATCTCCCATATCCCTGTCCTGGAGGGCTGCCTCGCCACCCACATCCGGCCCCCTCTGTCCTGGTACCTCCCCACACAGAGCAGACCTGCCCTGGGCTGGTCCTCTCTTCCCAGGAACATCTCCTCCTTGCCCCTGCTGCCCCAAAGCTGCTAAGCCAGAGTCTGAATCCTGCCCTGCCTCCACTGGGTCCCCGGGAGGGCAGGGCTGTGGGGGTCCCCCTCCCTCGAGCCCACCCTGCCCACGTTGTAGCCAGGACTGGGGTGCTGGAGAGGAGAGCAGGGGCTGGAAACCAGTCTTTCCTCCCTCCTGGGGGCTCCTGGATTTTTTGAGACCCCAATTGCTGCAGGGCCCTGACCAGAAGGGGCGCCTTCCGGTGGACCAATGGCCTTTACCCACATGTCCAGCACCTCCCTTCAGTGTCTCCTCGACACCCTGCAGCCTGGGAGCTGCTGCAACCTCATCCTGTCTTCCCTTCTCCCTCCCCTCCTGCTGTTTTTCTGTCTCCATTTCTATCTATCTCTGCCTTTGCTTCTGTCTCTGTCTCATTCTCTGTCTCTATATGTCTCTATGTCCATCTCTGTCTCTTTCTCTGCATCTCATCCCCCAGGGGTCCCCATCAGCTTAACGGAGGTGTCCACTCTCCACCTGCCCTGGGGTGATACACTTGGTGGGGAGACGGTGTGGTGCAACGCAGTGGATTTTAGATGGGGGGGGCAGAGCCAATCACTGGTTGGTGGGGGCTCCTCCACTTAGAGATGGGGTGACCTGGGGAAAATCACTTCACTGCTTTCACCTGTGAAGTGGGAGGAATGGCGACACCCGCCTCCCAGAGTCCCTTTGAGGATTGAATTGACGAATGCACCCTAAGCAATGCCTCGTGAGTGGGCACTGTGTAAATGCTGGTGGGCCCATTACCCAGGTCCCGGAGGGCACCCAGGCACATGTGGCTCCTGTGGGGTTCCTGTGGCTGAGACTTGGGAAACATCAAACAATATTCGTAGCAACACCTCCAGACTGAGCCGTTAGCATCTGACCATGACAAGGGCTGCCTTCTCTGCGAGTAGAGACAGAGATCACATTCTGTGGTGGGAACTGCAACTTCCGGGTAGCCTGGGTGATACCTGTGAACTCAGCAGCTATGATAAATACTAAAGCAAAAGCAAATTTTGCATTTCAAAATAGTAAAATAAAAAATCAAAATTAAATACTGATAGTATTGAGAGCTGAAAGCCATTTGTTGGCAAAAGCCTTCCAATGAAAAGTGTTAGAAAACCTAACAATAATTTTTGGAATCTTACCACATGCAGTTCTTCCTAAGCAAGTTTTACTGCAAGTCCTATGAGAAGGTTCAAAGGTTCTGGCCACAGAGCACCAGAACCAACGGATTCAGCTGCCAGCAGCTAAGGGCCACCGCCCTCCTTTCCTCACAGCAGCCTCCGATGAAAGCAACCTCCAGGTGATGCTGGGAGAGCTGCCTAGAGGGATGAGAGGAGCAGGGGCCCCGGGAGTTTCCTTTGTCCTCCAGCTCTTCCCCGTCTGACTGCCTGGAATGTTGGGAGTAATCGCTAGAGCACTGGCCACCCTATCATGCCAGGAGTTTGTCATGAGGATGGAAAGTAAGCAGCAGGGTTGGCTGGTGAGAGAGAAGGGAAGAAAGAGACCGGGAAGTCGAAACACGGAGATGCCGTAGACTTTGGACAGCCTTCCTTGAGGCAGGCAGGCAATATGCTGCATGTTTGGTTTAAACCATGGCTGAGGCAGGAGAATAGGGTCTGGAGAAGGGGAACTTAAGGCCAATTCACGCTGACTTCCTAGAACTAAATCCAAAGGAAAACTGCCAACTTTCCATGCCCATGTAACCACAGGACCAGAGGCTACTCCCTTTGCAACCCCTCCCCCTTTTTTCTGAGTGGCAGATGAAAAATTGAAAGTACCTCTGATTAGTCCCCTCCTGCAAACCAATCAGGCTGGTCTAGGGCCAAGTCTGTATTTCCATGGGAGTATAATACTGTAACTTCACTTCAGCCTCTGATTGGTCACTTTCCACAACCAATCAGACGTTTGCATAGGGTATAACTTTGTAACTTTGCTTCAGCCTCTGATTGGTCCCCTCCCACAACCAATCAGACTGATCATAGGCCACTACTTCATTTACATAGGGTGTACACAAGTAACCAATGGGAAACCACTAGAGGGTATTTAAACCCCAGAAAATTCTGTAACTTGCTCAGGCCCGTTTCCATCATGTGGAGTGCACTTTCATTTCCAATAAATCTCTACTTTTGTTGCTTCATTCTTTCCTTGCTTTGTACATTTTGTCCAATTCTTTGTTCAAGACACCAAGAACCTCGATACCTTCCACCAGTAACACTGCTATTTTCATCCCTTCTCTTTTGAAGTGGACACAATTTATAACTAGCTGTACATCTTTGGATGATCAGGCAGGACTCTCCTAACACATGAATCTATATACATAGCATGCATTTGCCACAGTGCATGATTCAAGATAAAAGCTTAATAAACATTTGGCTGGATGAGTAAAGAATTAGAGTTTGATTCACTGACCACAGGAAATGCCTTTATTCTATCTCAAACAGCATGCTAGCTAATTAAACTGATCAAAATTATACGTAAGAAATCGATGACAATTTTGGAATAGGTGACTGCATTCTTAACCACTGAAAGAACCTTAGGAGAAAGCGTGCCTCCAGACGTCCTGAGAGACAGCAGACAGGCCGCCGGGATTTCTGGGTAGCAATTCATCCTATGTTGACTCTAACAGCATCACTCTGTAAGGAAAAACATGCACCGCTTTCTGAGGAAAAGACAATGAATCTTTAGTGGTGGCCAGCCAGGGGAAGCAATTCTCATCTCCACCCTGGGGAGCTGCTTGGGTGGGTCCTAAGGCTCCTGGGGTTGGCTTCCTAACAGCATGCTTCTGAACACTGACACAGCCTAAGTCAATTTCTCATGCAATGCAAAACAGCTTTCTTTGTTGTATGCATTCCTCATTTCTTCCATGCGTTTTAAATAGGAAACGACAGTGGGAACTGGGAGAAAAAAACCACCTCTAATTGGGAATCATGACCACTAATTATAAAATGGGGGAAAATGCTTTAAAATTCAAAAAGAGGAGTGAGAAAAGATAAACTTGTGTATAAATGCAGAAAAACACCATCAGTCATACATAATGCTCACAATATCCTAAACCACCTTGAGAAAATGAAGGACACAGCCACCTGGGGGAAGAATGGGCATGCCCCCGGGTCACTGGCAAGAGCTGCTGTCCAGATGCAGCCTCAGGTTGCAAGACGGTGCACAAGACAGAAAGAAACAAGAATTATAGGCATTTGTTTAGAGACTCACAGGATAGAGCCCAGAGGTCCTGCAGGAGCTAATAATCCTGCTGGCTTCTAGGGAGAGAAACTGGGTCTTGTATTCAGGAGAGAACTTCATTATATACTTAGGGGTCATTTGCATTTTGAACCATGTGAACACATTATCTAGTAATACTAATTTAAATTAAAATTGTTTTCAAAAACGTTCTATACTGTAGTGGGTTGAATAGCATCCCCTGCAAAATTCCTGTCTACATGAAACCTCGAAATGTGATCCTACTTGGAAGTAGAGTCTTTGTAGATGTAATTAAGAATTTCCAGATGAAATTATCCTGGATTAGGGTGGGCCCTAAAGCAACGATGGCTGTCTTTCTAAGAAGAGGAGAAGGCCTGACGAAGACAGAGCCAGAGGTTGGAGCCCTGTAGCCAGGGCCCAGAAAGGCCTGGGGCCACAGAAGCTAGAAGAGGCAGGAGGAATCCGCAGTCTTTGGAGGAAGCGCTGCCTGGCCCACACCTGGATGTTGGACATCTGGCCTCCAGAGCTGCGAGAGCAGACATTTCTTGTGTTACAGTTTGTAGTAAATGTTTATGGCAGTCACAAGCAACTAACGCACCACTTCATTCCTTTTTAAATCATCTTAGTCTCTAAAGAAGTATACTTGAAGTGTAATTAACAAAATAAATTCCCCCCCACTTTTTTTTTGTTTGTTTTTGGAGATAGTTTCATGCTGTCCCCCAGGCTGGAGTGCAATGGCATGATCATGGCTCACTGCAGCCTCAACCTCCCAGGCTCAGATGATCTTCCCAACTCAGCCTCCCAAGCAGCTAAGATCACAGACGTGCACCGCCATGCCCAGCTACTTTTGGTATTTTTGTAGAGACAGGGTTTCACCATGTTGCTCAGGCTGTTTCTGAACGCCTGGGCCTCCTGCCCAGCGATCCTCCTGCCTCAGCCTCCCAAAGTGCTAGGATTACAGGGAGGAGCCACTGTGCCTGGCCTTTCCCCTTTTCAATCTTAAATATGTCTTCATCTGGGATGAACAAGAGAGCTGTCTTTCTAAAGCCGATAGGCATGTAATGCACAATAATAAAATATTATACAATTTGTTTCTCACCCAGTCACTTACTCAACAAAAGCCAAAGAGAATTGCTATGTTTGGTATAATTAAAAAATAAATAATATATATCACAGTTTTTTCCAAAGTACTTTTATATGAAACTGGTTCATTGAGTTCTTAGGGCTTTACACTTTAAATTTAGGGAGAGCACATTATTTCAAGATTTAAATTTTGCAACAACACAAGTCAAAAATAATTTAAGTAATGAAGGGAAGGAGAGCATCATCCTGCCTGGGACTGCGTCCAGACAATCCAAGAGACATGTGCAGAGCCTGTGCACGTGTGCAAGGGGTGATGTGATGTGAACATACCAGTGTTGCTCCCGACAGGGAGGAAGGAGAGACTATGGCGTCTTCTCTAAATCTTCTTTTTATTTATCCTTTTTTTCGAGACCGAGTTTCGCTCTGTCCTACAGGCTAGAATGTGATGGTGTGATCTTGGCTCACTGCAACCTCCACTTTCCAGGTTCAAGCAATTCTCCCACCTCAGCCTCCTGAGTAGGTGGGATTACAGGCACCCACCACCATGCCCAGCTGATTTTTTATTTTTATTTTTATTTTTTTTTTATTTTTAGTAGAGACAGGGTTTCACCATGTTGGCTAGGCTAACCACAAGTGAACCCCCCGCCCTGGCCTCCTGAAGTGCTGGGATTACAGGCATGAGCCACTCCGCCTGGCCTAGTTATACTTTTTGACTTTTAAAAACGAGTAACAGGGCCAAGCACAGTGGCTCAAGCCTGTAATCCCAGCACTTTGGGAGGCTGAGACGGGCGGATCACGAGGTCGGGAGATCGTGACCATCCTGGCTAACACGATGAAACCCCGTCTCTACTAAAAAATACAAAAAACTAGCCGGGCAAGATGGCAGGCGCCTGTAGTCCCAGCTACTCCGGAGGCTGAGGCAGGAGAATGGCGTGAACCCAGAGGCGGAGCTTGTAGTGAGCAGAGATCACGCCACTGCACTCCAGCCTGGGCGACAGAGCGAGACTCCGTCTCAAAAAAAAAAAAAAAAAAAGAAAGAAAGAAATATATCTTGGCATGAGTTTCGAGATGGCTTGCAGCGAGCCACGCCATTTGCCCTAAGGCTACATGGTTACCATTTGTCGCAGGGCTGCATGGTTACCAGGAGCCTGTGTGACCACTGATTTCGCATCTGCCCGTCGCTGAACGTGTATTTCTAGAAAAATCCAGGGTGAAACTTGTCCCACACTCCAGTGCCAGAGGTGCTCAGGATTCTCTTGGGCAGGACCGTTCAGCCAAGTCCACAGAGCATAATGTGGGCTTGGCTTTAAAAGGAGTGAGCAAGGAGGAGACGGGCTTCCTCTCAGGAGCAGGCACGCAGGTGCAGGTCTGCCTTTGCTTGCCGAGTGCCCGGGGCAGGCCGGGCTGGTGGGAGATGCTGCAGACGCAAACACGGCTGGGAAGCAGGCTCTGCCTCCACGCAGCATGCTCACCTGTTCAGGCTGCAATAACAAAAATTCCGATGGCCTGACTTACAGACAGGAAACTTGTTTCTCACAGCTCTGGAGGCTGA
Organism: Mandrillus leucophaeus; assembly: GCF_000951045.1. Lineage (NCBI taxonomy): Eukaryota > Metazoa > Chordata > Mammalia > Primates > Cercopithecidae > Mandrillus > Mandrillus leucophaeus. The sequence goes on along the minus strand of NW_012109696.1, from coordinate 5,964,117 downwards.
AGTCCAGCATCAAGGCGCCGGCAGCTTCTATGTCTGGTGGGGCTTTGTGGCTCAGACAGGGCTCCTCCCCACACAGTGGACGGGCGACCTGGCTCTCTGGACTCCCTTTTCTCAGGCCCAAACCCCATCACAAGGCCCTGGCGCAGGACGGAGTCACCTCCCGAAGGCCCCATTCCAAAGCACTCCCACGGGGGATTAGGCTTCAACACAGGAGTTTTCGGTGACACAAACATTGAGACCACAGCACCCAGCTCTCTGGGTTCCCAGAACCCTGTGGGAGGGCTGGGTCGCGCCTGCCCCCTTTTAACCACGAGGCTTCCATGGAAGCTTCTTGCCGGAGGCTGGACACTGAGGGATGCACGGGATCAACACTCAGACCCGGGGGTCGCCCCAGCCCTCATTGCTTTCTCCGCATCCCTCTGGCCTCAGTCACACGGCTGCACGCTGCAGCGGCAAACACCAGGCTCCAGCACATCAACACACACAGGTGTGGCCCGCTCACACCAAGTCCACCAGGGGACCGACTGATTCCCGCCTGAATCCTTCGGCTCTTCCATCTCCCGACCACCTCCGCCATTGCTGGGGGAAGAAGGAATGCACCGCGTGGTGAGTGCTTCCGCCGCAAAGCAGCACATCACCTCTGCTCGGAGACCCTGCAGGTGACCCTCAGCCAGCCTCATAGGCCACAGCAGGTCTCACAGCCATGCCCACTCGCAGGGAGGCAGGGAAGCCCCAGCCCCCACCGGTCTGGCAGAGGAAGGAGACCGGGACCCCGGGAGCACCAGTCTCGCCTCCCACCCTCCTAGGTGAATGAGGGCCACGCTGCCCGGTGGGTGGTCCATCAGTTAGACCTGGTCGGTGAATAGCCACCTAGGCAGATACAGACATGACCGTGTCCACCTCCTTCCGGAAATGCAGAGACAGCTCCTATGCTCTTCTCTCCATCTGGGTGTCATTTACTTTTCCTTCGCTTGCACTGCTGTCCCCAGTTGATCCTACTCTAAAAGTCCCTCGAGAGAATAACCTAATAACATACACCTGAATAGCACTTCCAACTTCTCACAGTATTTTCAATCCATCCATCAGTTCATTGGCACCACACCTTCAGGAGACAGGACGTTGGCGAGACAGGGCTGGCATCTGGCAGGGCCCCGGCCCACCTGTAGGTCATGCGAGTGCAGGGACAGCTCCTGACAGGATGACCGTGCCGGCCCACGTGCCCACCCCTCCTCTGTCTGCAGTTGCCCTTCTCTGTGCCCATGAGGATCTGCTCAGCCCACCTTCAGGTGGCTTGGAAGTGTCTGGGATTTAAGTCCCCACATGGTGACCGTCAACCAAGAGTGATGAGCATCTGTGGATAAACGTCCCCCGGTCCTCATCCCCTGTGGGACACCAAGGCACATTCCGCCAGAGCTCAGGGGACACAGCAGGGTGGCACCTGGTGCCCCTCTTGTTCTGTGCCCTGGAAGCTCCTCTCCCTCCCTGATTCACGTCCCTACTCCCCATCTTGACTTCTGAGGTCACCTCCCAGTGGTGCGCCTGCATCCCAGCCCTCGTCATGAGGTGTGCCCAGTTAGGACAGGCGGCAGCAACCCTGGTTCATTGTTGGGGAAACGTATTACCCCCCAGGGAGTGCTTTGCAGCGTCTGGGGCACTTTTGGTTGGCCCTGCTTGTGTGTGGGGTGCTCCCGACATCTTGTGGTGGAGCCCAGGGACGCTGAACACCCGGCAGGGCCTAGGAGGGGCCCAGAGCACGACCCAGCCCCAGATGTCCACAGCACTGATGTCCAGGATCCCCGGCCTGGTTCTGCAGCACTCTTTTTTTAGTAACTTGTTCTGGACTGAAGCTTGGATAGGTAATTATCAGCCTTAGATTTCTACTCAAGCAAAATTAGCAGAATCCCACCTTTCCCTGTTGGATCAAGCGTGCCGTGAAATCCACGCCTTCTTTATTCCTTCCTGTTGGCTCCTGTGCCATGCTGCCTTGCTGGGTACGCGTCTGTGCAATCATCAAGAGGTCGCGACTGTGTATGCCCATGTTTCCATGGCACGTAAGCACGTCACACCCACCTGTAGGCATGCAGCCGGAGGTCAGGTCGCCCCCAGAGCACCGTGTGCTGCAAACACCCAGTTTTCACCCACGCAGGATGGCTTGGATGCCTCTTGCCCGTGCCCAGCCTCAGGCCCCTCCTCGCGTTGCCTCCCCTGCAACCAAAAGTTTCAGCGTGGCCATCATCCCCTGCAGGGAACCTCCTGCACCTCTGCCTTGGAGGGCCTGGCACGCCTCACGCACAGCACTCGCCAGCCTCCGTTTTACACGCTGCTGTGCAGAAAGGGTGTGAGGGCAGCAGCACCTCTTCTCCTCCTCATCCCAGGGCCCAGGCTAAGGGAGCTCGGGAAGCATCAGCAAGCCATGCTGGGGGCTGTCAGGACCCTGTGGTTCTCAAACCACATCACCCACCCCGTGAGAGATCAGAAACACGGAAAGCACACACTGGCTGAAGGTCGCAGTCCACTGAGGGTCACTACAGCGGCTCCGCTGACTCATCACACCCTCCCGCACCGACTGTTCAGGAGGTGTATGCAGACACGCGCATATATATGTGGACACACTCATGCATGCACACACACATGCCACATACACACATACACACATGCACGCACACGCACACGCTTGAGGAAAGTCCTCTCTCTTGCTGAACTATCCTCAGTCCCAGTGCATGACAGGTCTCCTAGTGGGAGGTCTCCTAGTGGGCTCTGGCTTCTGACATTTTCAGGGTCCTCCGTGACACACACTCTAGAGAGTGCATCAACTCCTCACTTAAGAACAGCTTGAGAAAGGGCTTCCCTTTCACTGCACAACATAAGCAGGCTCTTCGCACAGCTGGTTCCCTTGTCTTTCAAGTAATAATGCCCTCCACCTTCTTCAACTGGCCAGACACCTGTGGGCCGCAACACCCATGTCAAGCTGCTGGCAGAGGCCCTTCGTAGGGTCAATGGGCACAGCACAGAGTTCACAGCAACCCACACCGGCGTCTGCTCCCCTTCGAGAAGTGATGGGGGTGCTGGGGCTAAGCTTTGACCCTGATGTGGCCATGGTGCCCCCTCTGCTGCCCCACCAGGCCTTTCTGGGTGACCTTGCTGTGCCCCTGCTGCTGATGTGGGTGGGAGGGCGCTCCCCCAGGGCTAGGCTTCTTGCATGGTCTCCTGTCTCAAGAAACTGCTTTCTGGGAGAAGGGGAGGTGTCCCTGACTAGGAGGAAAGGAGCCGTGAGAAGGCCGTCCCCACATCTCAGCATCTGCTCTGGGTTGGACTGTGCCCCTTACCCCCAAATTCATGTTGACGACAGCACTCCCCCAAGGCATGGGGCTCACTCAACTCTGAATCCCGGTGTCCAGGGCTGGACCAGTCCACTCCATCCCTCCAATTCCTTGCCAGTTGTAGGTGTGGCCACCCTCTAGCAAGGGGAGCTCCTGGCCTCCCCCCGAATCTGGACTCACCCTAGGGACTTGCTGAACTGAAAAAGCGCAGCAGAAATGACATGCTGGAATTTCTGAGGCTGGGTCACAGGAAGCCTCGTAGCGTCTGCTTGGGTCTCTCAGGACACTCTCAGGAAGCTCACTCTGGGCAGCGCAAGCCACGCCGTGGGCACTGCCTGAGGAGGTGCCACGTGCAGTCTGAGGAGCACTGAGACCCAGACAGGAGTGCCAGTGCCATCTTAAGTGGGTCTTGCAGTTAATGCCACACATAACAGACAAACCCTTCAGCTGAGCCCATCCCAAACGCCCCACAAAATTGTGAGCAATGTAAAATGGCTGATTTAAGCCACTAAGCCTTGGCTTGTACAGCAACGGGCAACCAAAACACTGACCATTTCTTCCAAGAGGCTCTAAGCAGCCTCACGGAGACAGAGAAGTCCTGCCTGGCCTCACCCAGCACCATCCAATCCCTACCTGCATCCAGAGTTCAGGGAGGATGAATGAACTAAGCTATTCAGACGGTCTATTTTAATAGGAAAATGTTTTTAATTGGAACGTTTTAGAAATAAGATGATGCTATGTCTTCTATAGTTACTCATTTACACTGAAAAGTGATAGGTAACTTTTAAGACGTTTGCTTCCATTCTCCCCTGACTCCTTGATGTGATAATTCCTTCCATGAAATACAACCGTTCTCCCAAGTGACGCAATGATGAGTATGTGCATGACTCCGGAGGGAAAGGGTCTACATCTGTCTCTGCTTGTGCCTCGGGTTGGTTTTACAACAGACGTACCACCGGCCCCGCCTCTTCACCAGGTAACAGTCCCTGCAGCGCTTCTTAAGAACCACCTTGGATTTGAAACTCAGCGCGGGCAGCAGGCGGGGCAGGAGGCCGGGTGAGAGAAGTGAGCGTACTTCTGCCCCGGCTTTCACAGCCACGGGGGCTGCACCTCGAAGGGATCCCATCAGAAACGTGGAGAGGACTCGAGGCTTCACTGTGTGACGACTAAGATATAGCAGAGGGTTCACTATCTTCCTTATAAAAAGATTTGCCATGTTGTGGCGAATCTATGGGAGAGAGAAAAAAAGGTGTTATAGTTTCTCCTGCGATTCCACCTGCTCTTTAAGGCTTCCTTTTCCCTGTTTCACTGAGGCTTGGGAGGGCAGGGACTTTGGGGTCGGAGGGCATTCCAGTACCAGCTGCAGCCTCGACCTGAGCTTCAACACTGCCTTAATCAGCCAAGTGTGCCAGGAGAATAAGGGGCAGTGGACGGTGGCTTCCTTCCCTTCCTGCTTGCTGCAAGTGTAGGCGAGTGTGCAAAGCCCCGCGATGTTGAGGAGCGGCTCACTTGGCTGGGAGGGAGCTTAAACTTAGGCCTCATCCCTTTCCAAACAGTTACACCAGGTCAAGGGCGGTTCAACTTACGAGCTCCTCCCTCCAACTTTCCCCAGTCCCAGGGGCCCTCCTTCGGGCCAGCTTCGGGACAAACCCCAGGGACAGCGACCCCCTGGCCCCGGCCCTGGAAGGGCACGGAGCTCTGGGAGCCGGCCGCCCGCCCCTGCTTCCCCATGCGCCCCAGCCCCTAGGGTTCAGTGGCCCCGGCTGGGAGGAGCTGGGTCTGCAGGGCCCGGAGGACACCGCGGCACCGGGGCCGGCCCTGCGGGCTGGCCGTGGCGTAGCGTTCGGGAGCCGCCGGGTCCCCCGCCCTGGGTTCGCTGGGCACCCCCTCCCGTCGGCCCTGTCGGGGGCCCATGGTCGGACCCGCGCCCCCCACCCTGGCCCTCCGAGACCGCCAGGCCCCGGGCCACGCTCCTCTGACCGCGGCCCACTAGGAGAGACAGGCCCGAGGGTTTCAAGGTGGCCGGCCCCACCCTTTCGCAGCCCCAACCCTCAGGACACCCAGGACCACTGACCACAGAACACGGCGCCCGTACCTGGCCGCACGCTCTCACCTAGCGCCGTTCCCCGCGTCTGCGCACTGGCGCGCCGACGCCGCTGCCAGGAAGAAAGATGGCGGCAGTAGGGTCACGTGGCGTGTCCACATCCAGTGCGGGGCGCAGAGACGCAGCCGCGAGTGCGCAGGCGCTGGAGTCCGACGCATCACTCTCTGACTGCGCACTACCTGAGGGCCACCGAGATCGCCGCCTTGTGGGACTGGAGCGCTCTCGGGAAAATAAATGCAAAAACAGGAACGAAAATGGATATCCGGAACGAAAAGAAATTACAACCAATTAGACCTTAGAAAAAACTGCCAAATACCAATGTCAAAACAAACTGAGAAGGAGGACATGTTTTTAAGTGGACAGGAGAAATGTAAACAGGTTCCGGGAAACGAGTGGAGACGGGCAGTAGTTGCAGCTGGTTACGGCTATTTTTCCCAACATTATGAGAAACTTCAGACATACAGAAAAAAGGAAAGAATTTTACTGTGAACACCCATATACTTGCCACCTAGATTTTACACTTAGTTCGCTTATCCCTGCCTTTTCAGGTATCTACCCGTGACTCCATCCGCCTTCCTTTGTGTGTCCAGGTGAGTTGCAAACGTGGCTGCATCCACCCCGCGCTCCCTGCAGGCCCCAACGCTTCATCCCAGCTCCCGCTTTTCGCACCTGACCCGGCAAACACCGGCCAGGGCGCTAGAGTTTATCAGCTCCAGAACAAATCTCCCTCTGACCACCACGTTTGCTGGGACATCTTTCCATTTTCAGGAGGTTTTTACGTGCATTCTTGTTTCTCATCGCCTTTCCCCCTCTTCAGCCTCTCACCGGCGACTCATCCATCTCTACTGTTCTGTTCTTCGAGTCACCTGGTCCTCAGGCTCTGACCACAGCAAATAAAAGCTGGATGCTGGAGCGTTAAGCTGGGATTTATACCAAGTCAGCTCTAAGCAAAATGGGCCTTTTTAGAGGCTGTATTTGCATGCTGTAAAATCAATTGGTGTACTAGGCTCTGTGGCAGAAATCCCCCAAATATACTTTTCCTCCGCGGTTCCCCATAACCACACTCAGGAACGCTTGCCTTGAGGAGAATGCACTTCCAGTCTCTTCGGCTAAGCAGTCGACTCCTTCACCCAACATATATATATATATTTTTTGATATTTAACCGTCTCATGATTATCGGTTACCATAAAAATATAAACAATGTATTTTCAGTTTACATCCTCCCCTGCCTTTTCCCTTAAATAAGAACCACTGGGTACTCCTAAGCGCTGAAGATTGCGCACACCATTGCCTGCCTCATCAGGGCCCTAGCTCCAGCCTGCGGCTGCAACTGCGTGAGGCTGCACCTGCTGGCGCAACGGGACAGCGCCTGCGCACCCTCTGCCTCTGCCCGCGCGCTCCCCAGGGCGAAATAAGTCCCGGGGGTTTGGCGCCGCCAGAAGCCGTGCGCATGCGTCCGCGCTGAGGGAAGTTGCGCCGGGTCAAAGGTCAGCTGCTCAAAATGGCGGCGTCAGTGACCTTCTACCGGCTGCTGAGCCGGTGCGGCAAGGCGGCGCGGAGCCGGCCCCTGGGCGCCAGGTGTTTCGGGGTTCGGGTCTCGCCGACCGGGGAGAAGATCACACACACTGGCCAGGTAACGGCCGCTGAGTACAGGATGCCCCTTTCTCCGGCCGCTCCTTAGGCGGCTGGTGGCGGTGGGCTCGCCGGGCATCCGCGGCTCTGGTTCTGCGCCGCCAGCAGCGCAGGTCGTGGTAAGGTTGTGCTTCTATGAAGCTCACGCGCCGGGGAGGACGCTCACGGGTCGGGACGGTGGCGGCAGCCTGTAGCGGTGGGTCTTGTCCTTCCAGGGCCTACGGGCAGCACTTGCTGTGGACTGGCTGCCCATAGGCGATCTGTGGCCGCCTATTCTTTGGGTCAGAACGTTTAGAATTTGTGTAATATTCAATAATAAATTTTAGTAACCTGAGAAGTCGGTTGTAGTCCAAAGCACAAAAAAGTCGTAATCCAAAATGAAGAACAAAGGTCCCTGTGTATATTGGAATGTGCCCTAGTAGATTTAAGGGGGGGATGTTAAAGCTCTGACCATATGCGAAAGAAGGTTGGAGGCGGTTCTCCTCGGTCAGGATTTGTCCCTCCGCCTTAGCTTCACCTTCCCGGGCTATGTCTCTGTGCTGCTCTCTGATTCAGGTGATCACCCGTTTTCATCCCAGGTATCTTGCTAAAAATGCCCCTGATTACACCGAGTACTGTGCCCCTCACTTGTTTGACTTTTCATCAATGGCCTAAAAGTTAAGAAAAACACTTTCCTGTAATTTATGATTGATATGAAGTGACTTCTTTCAGAATTAGGCTGTAAAAGTCACACATGGCCTTTTTGTTTTTTTCCAGGTTTATGATGATAAAGACTACAGGAGAATTCGGTTTGTAGATCGTCAGAAAGAGGTGAGTGAAAGATCTATTGAAGAGGGGTAAGCTTTCATAAAACTTTTATGTAACCAACAAGAAATAATAATTAATATATAAGATTTAAATAAATTTTTCCCATATTGCAAGCACCCTAACAGTTCTGGATGGGGTTCTACCTTTCTTGTAATATTAATTGTGTGTATTTCTGACTTGTTTCCCTGTGAAACACATAACATTGTAACCGTAGTTCTGGTTTACATATAAATGGAAGTGACCTTTTTAAAAATTCTTGTGTCTTACTCTTCTGAGAGTCTCAGATTTAAGTAAATCATATCAACTTAAAAAAATTACTTTTTTAACCACCTGGAGGTGTGTTTTTTATAGTTTTCACCAAATAAATTAGTATGTGTTTTTTACAGGTACTTACACTGACAAGTTGAAAATGGCACATGAGTTTTTCTTCCCTTAGTGGGTCTGTTAGCTCTATACATTGTAAGGGAAGATCAGTTCAGATGCCTGTGAGTGACCACTGGAGAAAGAATGTTGAAATTAGAATCCTTCTGCCTAAATCAGCCTATTTTTTTTTTTTTACCTGACTCCTCTATCACTCATGTCTATGAGTTCCTGAATTCTTAATTAGGTCAGGCTTGCCTCCATGTTTCCTGAATTTGCTTCCTGAAGGAAGCGTCCTTCACAGCCACCTTATTCACTCTTTTTCCCACTTTGGTTAGCCTGGTGATTCTTCTTGTTAACACCTTAGCTATCCCTAAATCGTGTATTTTCCCTTCTCCCTCAATCTTGGTTATGTTATCCATTCCCAGTGTGTAGTTTTTCTACTTCTATTCCAGAGCTACAGGGCATTCCAGAAAAGCTTACATGATTATGAATTGACTATAAATTCACATTCTCAAAATTCAGCTGGTTCACTGTTGTGTGGTTTGATGGGTGGGTGTGGGTGTCAGAAAAGTTTGTTTTATAGTGGTTGATTATTTGGCAATGCCACTTAAGTGTTGGCTTGAGAAAGATCCTGAGGCCTGAGCCACATTCAGTGAAAGAGTGTGCCATGATTGATTAGTCATGTCTGCCAGGATCATGGTGGTGGAGAGGGGCTTGTGTCTGGTGGGTTTACCTCTCGGAGTAGAAGCCGTGTGGACTTGCAGTCTAACAATTGTGAGGTTCAGTCACAGCATGGGTTCAGTTTTCTCATTTGTGAAATGGAACCGTGTGAATATTTTTAAGTGAATCATAAGTCTCCGGTGAGATCACACGTCAGTTGTTGAGTAAGTGGTGGCATACGGTAAGTCCTCCTTCTCTCCATCCTCAGAAACGCTTTTCTGTTTATTCTTTGACTTGTTAGTGTATTTCCCAGTAGAAGTGTCTGTTCCATATGCCACTTTCTCCAATGCTGTAGCCCAGTGATTCACACAGAGGAGCTCATGCATTGGGAATGGGACATTTCTTCTGTGTGCAGGCTGTCTTGGGCATTCTTGTTAGGTATATGAACTTGACATTTGGAAGGTGGAAACTGATGGACGTTGAGAGGATTTGCAGGCCCTTTGGTTTCTTTTGGCAGTGATTGTGGAGAAGGGGAGGTTTCTCCTAGTGTGGAAGCGGTATGGTTTCTTTTGGTGGTGACCGTGGAGAAGGGGAGAAACCAGTGGATGTGGGGAGGGTTCGCAGGCCCTTTGGGTTCTTTTGGCAGTGACTGTGGGAAAGGAGGTTTCTCCAAGTGTGGATGTGGTGTCCGTTCTCAGGTTTCCTGGGCATCAGTGGGTGGTTGTTACTGAGGCAGTGGCTGGACTCTACATCCCTGCTTTGTGGGTGTCGTGGTGGGGTTGTGGGGACAAAGTAGGAGCCTCAGATTGAGCAGTTCCGGAGCAGATTGGTCCTGAAGCCCTTGGGCTTATTCATGCAATCTGGCCCCCAGCCCAGCTCCCTGTCTCAGCTCTTGCAGTGACATGGCAAGTATGTGGGTCCCTGTCACAAACGCCTCTCTGCTGAACATGGTTTGTGTAGCTTCTGGTTTCTGGTTGGTGTAGCACAGGGTAGTGGGAAACAGCTTAAAAAGAAACCAAACAGAGTCAGGATTGGTGAAGCCAGTAAGGGTGGGTATAGGAGAGTGTGGTGGTGTCTGTGGCCGGCAACTCACCCAGGCCGTTGTGGCTGTGATCTCAATGCTCCAGCCGGCCCAGCCTCTCCAGTGCCTTCCCCCGTTTAGCATCCTGAGTGTCCAGGGCACATCTTGGCATCACACCTTGGAGGTTCAAGGCGTGTTTATAACATGATGAGTGGGCATCCTGCCCGAGCTTTCCTTCTTTCAGCACGTATTTGGTGGTTAGTACTATTTTTAGTAGTAGTTGTTTCGCTTCTGAGAGACTTAATTTTTTGGAACACTTTTAGATTTACAGAAAAACTGAAGAAGGTAGAGTTTTCACAGCCCCCCCCTCAGTTTCTGCTGTTTACTGCCATCTCTCATTAGTGTGCTGCCTGTGTCACAGTTGATGAGCTGGTACTCATACATTATTACTAACTCAAGTCCACAGGTTCACTCTCAATGTATGTTCTAGGGTTTGGATAGATGTGTGCTGACATGTGTCCACTGTGATAGTGTTGTACAGAGTTCACTGCCCTAAAAATTCTCTGTACTCTGCCTGTTCATCCCTCCCTCTTCCCAACCCCTGGCAGCCCTGATCGTACTGTCCCTCTAGTTTTGTCAAGTAATACCTTAACAAATAAACTGGGCCAGGTACAGGAGGCTTATGTCTGTCATCCCAACACTTTGGGAGGCCCAGGTGGGCTGATCACTTGAGCCCAGGCATTCAAGACCAGCCTGGACAACATGGTGAAACCCTGCATCTACAAAAAATATAAAAATTATCCCAGCATGGTGGCACATGCCTGTAGTTCGAGCTACGTGGGAGGCTGAGGTGGGAGGGTCATTGAGTCTGGGTGGTTGAGGCTGCAGGGAGCCGAGAGCATGCCACTATACTGCAGCCTGGGCAACTGAGCAAGACCCTATCTTGAAAAAAACATAAATAAATAAACTGAATCTGAACTTCACCTGTAGAACAAGAATAGCAGGAGGCTATATAATTGAGCTGGTCTGTGTGAAAAAAAGTGGAAAGTATCTCTGTGTGGCTCCTGCCCAGCTTTGACCAGGGGTGCCTGTAAAGGAATCCGTGGCCCCCAGACCTGTGACCGGCCTTCCTGTGAGGAGACTCCTCCCGTGCTAAAGAATGTGCCGCGCACCCCCAGCCCTGAAGGAAGGACCAGAAGTCAGGCCTCACATGGTCCTGGAGTAGGTGGCACTCTGGGGCCACATGAGTCAGTTGGAGGGCTGGAATGCACTTGGAAGTGACTAGGTATTTCTCTACTGTTGATGAACATATTTTCATTGTTTTATAGTGGTACAAGTGAAATTAAAAGCAGATATGACTTGTCCTCTAATAGAAGGGATGATTGGGTGAGGTCTGCAGTGAGGTGTGGTAATAATAATAGCAATAGCAACAGTCTCATAGCCAGGTACTTGGTGATATCATTTGCTTATTTGGTCAGAAGCTGGGGCTGCCCTGCCTGGCTGCATCTGGATTCAGGCTCCTGCACTGATGGGCTCATGAGGGCTGTGTGCTTCAGTGACTTAACTCGCAGGCTCGTGAGCATTGAGTCCGTGTAGATGAGGAAAGGCTTGGAGCAGCGCCTGTCCCAGGAAGCCTCTAGTGTGTGCTCGCCCTACGCTGCTGCTGCCTTCGCCACCACCATGAGGGCTGGCTTCATTTATAGATTTTTTTTAAAATACTGAATTTAAACGTTAGCGTCTATACGCAAGGTCTTTTAGTTTTTGAAAAGAAGGAATTAGGCAGCAAAGCCAGAACATCAGGAGGCTGGGATCCCTTGAGTGCGGCTCCGTGCAGCCCCTCTCCACCTGTGTGTGTCAGGATCACGGCTCTGTGCAGCCCCCTCTCCACCTGTGTGTGTCAGGATCACGGCTCCATGCAGCCCCTCTCCACCTGTGTGTGTCAGGATCACGGCTCCATGCAGCCCCCTCTCCACCTGTGTGTGTCAGGATCACGGCTCCATGCAGCCCCTCTCCACCTGTGTGTGTCAGGATCACGGAACAGCTGGAGGCTTCAACTTGTACCTTCATCTGCCCGCCAGCGGGATGGATTCTCTCTTCAGATGCTTGGCAGTGCAGAGTCACTCCACAGCTGGGCGTTTGCGTCAGAGCGAGATTCTGCACATTTTCTTAGACACATGGGCTGGCAGGGTTGAGTCCAGTTGTGACCCTGTGACCTCACCTGCCTGGCCCTCTGTTCTTCAGTAGCAGGCTTTAAGGTGCATGGTGCCACCAAGATTAGGAGCAGTTGCACGCAGTGCTAGTGTCTACCTGGAGTGCTGTTTTGTTGTGATAATGTGAAGTTTTATCCTTCTGAGAAGAGTGCGTGCAGATTTTGTTAATGGAAATGAGTAGTGCTCACGAGAGAGGAAAACTGCCAAGACCCTCCAAACAGAAAGCAAGTGTGGGTGACGGCCTGGAGCAATTGCAACTTTGTGCCTCGCCTCTGGGAATGTTAAATGGCACAGCCCTGAAGGAGAACAGCATGTGGGTTCCTCAAAAAGTTGAAACTAGGACTTCCTTCCAATCCAGCGGTTCCACTTCTGAGTGTGCCCAAAAGAACTGAAAGAAGAGTCTGGGGTACACTCGTGTGATAGCATCATTCATTATAACTGCAACCTGGAAGCAGCCCGGGGGTCCATTGTCACCTGAACGGATAAGCAAAATGTGATCTGCCCAGGGACAGTGGAATATCACTCAGCCGTAAGGAAGAACGCTTGACACGCCTCACCACATGGATAGCCTGGAGGACGGTGCGCTCAGTGAAGTGAGCCAGTCACAGAAGCAGACTGCGGTGATTCCCCTAACACGAGGGACCAGAACAGTCGCTTCTTAGTGGTACTGTGTGAGGTACTTAGAGGTACTGTGTGAGGTACTTAGAGGTACTGTGTGAGGTACTTAGAGGTACTATGTGAACACTGTATGATTTCTCTAATACGGGGGACCAGAACAGTCGCTTCCTAGAGGTAGCAGGTGGTTGCTGAGGCGGGGGGAGTTTGGAGTTAGTGTTGAATGGAAATGGGGTTTCAGTTTAGGAAGGTGAAAGGTTATGGAGATGGGTGGTGGTGGTGGTGGTTGCACAATAATGTGAATATACATAGTGTCCTTTGAAATGGTAAAGATGGCAAGTTTTATGTTACCACAATTAAAACAAAAAAATTGAGAGGGAAGTGGCTTCAGGCCCGTGCAGGAATCGACCAGCGGTTCCTCCCTGAGGCTTCCGTGGCTGGTGTCGCTCATTCTTATTTCTTCCAAGAGGCCGGCAGGGCAGGGCGCACTCGAGTGGGGAAGCAAGTGAGACTGAGGCTGGGCCCACGCGGCGCCTGCAGAGGCTCTGCACACCGTGCTGGTAACTCGTGTCACCACCCGGGACAAGAGCACGCCTCGGATCAGCAGCGGAAAAGGCTTGTGATACCTTCCGTCCACACTGAACTGTCTCTTGAGGCCAGCGCAGCACCATCCGAACCGTGCTGGCTCTTGTGCGTGCACACACACACGCTGCTGGTCACAGGAGGGACGCCAGAGAGCTGAGAGGGAGCCCTGAGGTACCTAGGGGTCAGCAGCTCCAAGAAGCAGCCACTGTTCCTAGGACTGGGGGGCAGGAGGAAGAGGTGGCGTCACCAGGAGGAAGCTGTGAAAGTGCCTGTGTGGTGCTGCCGGAGCTCCACGAGGGAGACAGGACTGGGAGTCGGGGATGGGTGCTAAGGTGAGGCCCCGGCCAGATGGTGGTGGCTGAGAAGGCCCTCTGTGAGAGGAAGACTGGATTGAGGGGCCTTGAAATTCCACCCTCCACCTTTGCAGGTCATCTGGGTGGTGGCAGAGGCGGAGCTCTGTGCTTGCTTTTAGGTTCATCCTTGGAGGGTTTAAGAGGAGAGGTTTGCCTGAGTCTCTCTTGTCTTGAAGCAACCTGGGCGTCCTTTAGGGGGTGATTGAGAGGCGGGCGGTGTGGTGTGTGCCATGGCGCTCTCCAACGCATTTGTGTGGCTTCCTGCTTCTGTGTGCTCCTCCTCCTCAGCTGCCCTCCCACATACGCCATCTTGATAGTGGGATGAAGGCAGTGGGATTTTAAAATAAATCTTCTGGATTAATAAGAACCGTGGGTCTTTGCTTCCTTTAGAAAGGCTTGGACTGTCAGAAATGATGGTTGTAAAGTGAGGTTTATTTATCCCAGGACCCAGAGGAAAAGAGTTGGAACTGTGAATTCATGAGCCCCAGGTTCACATGCTTTGTCGGTAAGCTGGCGAGATGGGCTTTATTTCCTGCCTCGTGCAGCTCCCCAGCTTCCTCTATGCTTCTCTGTTGTGTCTTTGTGTCTTGTGGTTGTTTCTCTTCCAAGGCACTGGCAAAATTAGTCACTGGATTCCAGCATTCTCAAAGCAAGTTTGAACATGTATAGACAGCTCAATTATGGTTTGTAGAGCATTTTCTATGAAGTTACTAAGTTTAAAAATTAATTTGAATGAAAACTTCAGTTTTGCCTGTGATTTAAGAATGACATACTTATGTAGACATATATATATACACGTTTAGCTAAAATAATTATTGGCGTTAATGTTAAGAATGCCTGACGTTCTAAATAATTCAACTGAGCTTTTACTTTATTTTAAACCTTTATTTTAAATGTCCGTGACTGGGGTCGGTATTCTACAGAGCGTCGGTGATCCAGCTGGTGGTAACCGCCCTTTTGCATTGGTTTTGGTGCTGTGTCACAGAATCACATATTTTATGTTTTATCCTTAATAGATGTAATCTCAGTTTGACATAATAAGATTTAAATCTAAATATTTTTATGCCCAATCATTTCATCATCAAGAGGTCAATGTGGAAGAGTGTTTGCTATTTTTTACATTAGTGACGGACGAAGGACTCATTTTACAGTGGTTGGACAATTCACTGTGTATGATGTGCCATGTGCTTAGTGAGAGATGGCGTGCGGGCTGCCGTGCCAGTTCTCCCTGGATTCCCTTGTGAAGTGCCGCAGTGCTCTTCAGTTTTTCTTACCTTTCCCCAGGTGAAAGCGGGTGAGAATGGAGCCTTGAGTCTGAACCTGGAGTGAGGCTGTGTGCTGTGGCTGGGCGTGTTCACTGCCGGCTCTTTGTATTCCTGCGGTTGCTCTGAGATCTGGAGCCAGACGTTTGCTGGTGATGGGCAGTCCGGGTCACCCTTGAGCTGCGCACGCTAAGTGACGGGAGGGCATCCCGCGTCAGTCACCAGTGTCGAGGCGTCAGCAGCCCTCCCTGTGGGGAGGTGGCCGGTCTCTTTGACTGCCGTGATCGGGGCCTGGCAGTTTGTTAGCGTGGCCTGTGTGACACGTTGTCACTTAGGCAGACACCATATTATTTACACCATAAGGCTTAATTTGTATGGTTAGTTGCTTCGCCTGCAGCAGGGGTGAGCAGAATATCGCTCACTCCAGAGCCCACTGTAAGGCGCTGGGACAAGGCGAGGAGCGGGGACAAGGCGAGGTGCGGGCCGGCAGCAGAGGCTGGTGTTGCAGGAGCATGCAGAATAACCTGGGCAGCGCCACACGGCTCAGGCCTCTGCTTTAATGTGGCCTCATTTTCCTCTAACTTCCTACTGTGTTTCTGGAAATAGATCTTCAAGGAAAAGCTTTATACGTTGGTCATCTGTAACTGACAGAACCTCTTCAAAAATAAACCTTTCCAAAACGTATCTGTGAGGGAGAGTGGTGCCCTGCCTCCCACAGTGTGTGTGTTCTCTGTGACTGTGTGTGGCATTGAATGAGCCTCTGGCCTCCAGAAATGAGTGACTTTGTGATGAGCCCTGTTGCTGCTTCCACTCGGGGGCGGGGACGCTGTAGACGGAGCACAAGGTTTCAGGCTGTGCCATTAAGCAGGGGAACCCCAGGAGCAACATCAGAGGCAGAGGGTTGTGTCATGCTTGGCAGGGCTGGCCGTCCAGGAGGGGACATGCAGGTAGACCCACATCCCTGGGCTTTGGGGCCCGCTGGGGGTGTAGAGTTGAGTTCCTTCCCTCTACATGCACAGATGCCGACGCTCCACTTCCCATAGCTTCCCCGTGCTTTTTGCCTTGTCTTCCTGGCACTTACTCATTGACTATTCCCAGGCACAGCTGAAAGGGGCTGGCTCATTCCAGAGTCAGAGGAAATCAAGGCATGTCCCCTTTCCAGGTTCCCAAATTTGCCATCGTGAGCATCATCAAATACATTATTTGCCAAGCCAGGATGTTTTAATTGCTTTTTAAAAAAGGAAAATTCTGTGAAACAGAGGGAATAGTCTAGTGATTCCCTTTTCCCATGTACCCAGGCAGTCAGTTTCAACAATTACCAACCGGAATAGTTGTCGGAATGGCCAGTCTGGCTTCAGCTCTGCTCTGCCTCTACCCCGGCCCCACCAGCCCCTGGTAATTTTGATGTGAATCTTTGACATCATGTTACTGAGTCTAAATTTATCTGTGTGTAAGTTGACCCTTGAACAACATAGGTTTGAACTGTGTGAATCCACTTAAGTGGCTTTTCTTTCGCCTCTGCCACGCCTGAGACAGCAGGACCAACCCTCCCTTCCTCCTCCTCAGCCTGCTCGACGCGAAGGT
Source organism: Mandrillus leucophaeus (assembly GCF_000951045.1). Taxonomy (NCBI): domain Eukaryota; kingdom Metazoa; phylum Chordata; class Mammalia; order Primates; family Cercopithecidae; genus Mandrillus; species Mandrillus leucophaeus. Next base: position 5,947,600 of record NW_012109696.1, on the reverse strand, counting down.
AATGAGGATGAAGACCTTTATGACCATCCACTTCCAGTTAATGGAAAGTCAATTCATTTTCTCTTCCTTGTGATTTCCTTCATTGCATTTTCTTCCTCTAGCTTACTTTATTGTAAGAATTCAATATATAATACTTGCAACATGCAAAATATGTGTTAATCGACCGTTTATGTTATTGGTAAACATTCTGGTCAGCATCAGGCTGTGAATAAATTGTGGGATGCAGATTTTCAACTGCGTTGGGGGTGGTTCCCCCAACCCCTGAGTTCAAGGATTAAGTGTACCTTCAAATGATACTAACATTTGGATTTTACAAGGAAGTAAAAACACAAAATAACAAAATATATGAACATGACAACAATATTATCACACCTTAAAAATTATAATTACTTTAAGTTAAATATCTAAGTGGTGTTAAATGTTCTTGATCCTGCATGGTTTTGAAAATGTTACAGTGTGACTCTGAGCCCAAGTGAGTTCTTACATGCAGCTGTTGGTGTCTGTTATGTGTCTTTTAATCTGTAGGTTCCCATCGATCTCCCACTCTGTCTCCTTTTCTCATTGGAAAAATTTATTTGTTCGAGAACCCAGGTCATTTCCTCTGTAGAGTCATCCTCAGCTGGATTCTACTGACCGCGTCACTGTAGTGTTGTTGAACATGTCTCTTGTCTCTGCATGTTTTGGAAATTAGTTGGGTCTCGAACCTTGATCAGATTGAGGGTCAGTGTTTTGTTCCTGGTGAGACTGCTGCATAGGTGATGTGTCCTTCCATCAGGAGGCACATAATAGGTTCCGGTTGTAGTAAGAGACTGTGATCATTATCTCCTACATCTATGATTTCATAAGGGGTCGAAAAATGATGATATTATCCATCTTATTAGGTGGAATACTTATATCGAAAGAAACCTTGGTGCTGAGGTAAAGTTTCTGTTGGAAAATCAGAAGAAATACTTGATTCTTTCCCTTTATTTACCAGTCTTTAATGGGTTGATTCTCTAGTTTCTGTTTGTTTTGTGTTGCTATAACAGAGTACCTGAGACTGGATAATTTATAAGGAACAGAGATTTATTTCTTACAGCCTGGAGGCTGGGAAATCCAAGGTTGAGGGCTGTATCTGGTGAGGGTGGAAGCTGGAAGGGCTGGAGAGTGTGCATGGAGGGGACTGAACTCCTCCTTCTACCAGGAGCCCGCCCACCACCTGTGAGGGAAGCTGGAATCCCTCATGAGGCAGAACCCTTGTGACCTCAGCACCTCTGAAGGCCCCGCCCCGTCTCTCAACACTGTTGCACTGACGATTCAGTTTCCAACACAGGAACTTTGGGGGAACACATTCAAACCATAGTACCTAGTAAGGTAATTAATGAGTTTTTAAAATATGTTTATGAAATCATGGGTGTAAAAATTGGTGTTTCAGCCTTTTGCAGTTATATTCCCCTTGTCCCTCAATTTCCTGTACCCCAGATTATCCCATGTGGCAAGTTTCCCCTGATTGACTCCTCTTTTGACACAACCTTAGTTGCCTTAAAAGCTTCCCTGACTTGTGCCACAATACAGTGTCTGAAGTTCATCCCATAACAGTTCCTGCCCTGGACCCAGAATCAGTCATTTTTGAAAGAATCCAGTCCCTTCCCTTTGGGGTGAAATGATGTTTAGAGACCACCGTGTGGGCAGTAGGGGTGCTCATTACCACTGTGTTAATCATGGTCCTGGGGATGGAGCTTGAAAGGGTGTGTGTAGACCGGGCGCAGTGGCTCACTGAGGCCTGAAATCCCAGCACTTTGGGAGGCCGAGGCGGGCAGATCACCTAAGATCAGGAGTTTGAGACCAGCCTGACCAACATGATGAAACCCCATCTCTACTAAAAATACAAAAATTATCCGGGTGTAGTGGCGGGCACCTGTAATCCCAGCTACTTGGGAGGCTGAGGCAAAGAACTGATTGAACTCAAGATGGGGAGATTGCAGTGAGCAAAAATCGCGCCACTGCATTCCAGCCTGGGCGACAGAGTGAGACTGTGTCTCAAAAAAAGAAAAGAAAGGGTGTGTGTGAACATCAGACACAGAATGAGTCACACTGATCCTTCCAAACTCAGTTCAGGGTTCCAAGACTTCTGTCGAGCCAGTGAGCTGACCTCTCTAGTCCCTCCCCACACTGAAAATCCTGAGTTTTCAATAATAATTTTATTTGCTTTGCAAGCGGTTTTATTCTTAGGTGTGTCGTGTTAGAAATGTTCCTGCTACTCTCTCTTTAAAGTTTCTGGGAATTCCTTAGGTCCATTTGTCTCCTTTTTGTCATTTTAAAAGTGTAATTTTATAACTTTGAAAAATGTAAAATATAGTCTCAGAGTCAGATTTATAAAACTCAGAAGAAAGTCTAACGATCATGCTTGCGTCCTCCTTCCTTTCCACCTCACAGTAGTAACTATTCAACGCTTTCTCCTTTGGATTTTGTGTAAATAAGTGAATATGTAGGCGGACCCCTGGTCTTCCCCACATGGATCAGTGGAAGCCTTCTGTCCACTTACCCACTGCCTGGCATCTCCACGTAGTCCTGTGTCGTTCACCCCATCGTGATATGGAGACATCTTTTTCATTCCATTTTGATTGTAACTCAGAGCATCAGCACACAAGCAGGACGTGAAATTACCGGTCTTTCCCGCACACGTCCGTGAGTCATGAATGACCAGGTGGAGGACACAGTGGATGAGGAGACCCAGTGGACGGCGAACAAAACACTTAGGAGCGACCTAACCAGCTTTCGGGACCTCTGTGGCCCAAGGGGAAAGCCGGAAGGACATTGTTCGTTGAATGGATTGCAGCACTAGTGGCATTTTTGGCATTTTAGATAAATCTGTCCCATCAGTATCACGTTTACGGAGGTGGATAACTGCATAGAGGTTCTGTGAGAGAATGTTCTTATGAAACGCACATGGGGGCCTGTGAGGGACAGGCCAGAGTGGTACAGATGCCCTCAGGTGGGACAGGACGGTGTGGTGGGGAGAAGAGGGCACGGCAGAGCCCACGGGGCAGGTGTCAGCGTTTGCTGAGTCCACGGGGACAGAAGGGAAAGCCTCTGCGCTGCTCTGATTCTTGCAGCGCTTCTCTGAGTTTGGACTGTATTCCAATGAAAAGCAAATGTGTGTGTGGCCCTAAATTTAACAATTGTGAGTCAGGAAGGTCTGCGATGATAATAGTTAAATGAAGCATGCACCATAGATCCATGCTGATGGTACATGAATTTGCATGTGGTGGGTTAAATTGTATGAAGTTAGCAAGTTTGCGTATTTGTTTATGTAAGTGTTTCTTCTTGTTCCAGGTGAATGAAAACTTTGCCATTGATTTGATAGCAGAGCAGCCCGTGAGCGAGGTGCAGACACGGGTGATAGCGTGCGACGGCGGCGGGGGAGCTCTTGGCCACCCGAAAGTGTATATAAACTTGGTGCGTAGCCAGCCACCGCGCGCATGGTAGGGCGGCCTGCCCGTCCTCATTCTCCCCTGCACTCCCAGTGCCTGTTCTTTCTGCCCTCTTCTGTACCTGCTCCTGAGGCGGCCCTGACGGGGTTCACACGGCTGACACATTCACCCTACAGCACCACACTACAGGGCCTACATACAGGCGCGTGTCCGCAAACCCCCTTTCAACTGGGAAGTGGTGGGCGGCGTGTTTAGTTGGATCAGCCTTGATGTCCGCCTTCCTTTTCTCGAGCACTCAGGCGTCTTTCCTCTCTAGGCCCTTCTTGGTTTGGTCATCATCTTAGCTCAGGCTGCCACATACAGCACCGCAGGCTGGGGCTGTAGACAGCAGAAACGCATTTCCCACACACTGGAGGCCGCAGCCCAAGACCGTGGTGCCTGTGCTGGTTCCTCCTGGGGCCTTGCTCTTCAGCTTGCAGATGAGGTCTCCTCCCTGTGTCTTCACAGGGCTGTCCCTCCGTGGGTGACTCCTCATCTCCTCTTGTAAGGACACCAGGCGGATTGGCTCAGGGCCCCTGTGTGGCCTCCGTTCACCTTCATCACCTCTTTAAAGGCTCCATTTCCAAACACAGTCACGTTGGGGGTTAGGACTTTACGGGGCACATGGTTTATTTTGTAACAGTCCCTGTGTAATCTTCTATGCCCGTCGATGAGTGTCATATACAGGACCATTGAGAAAAAAAGAACACGACCAGAGAAAGAGGCCACGGGCTGAAGCTGGGATGTGGACCTGGGGTGCAGGGAGGGAGGGAGGCCGCTGCAGAGCACTCAGGGACTCAGGCAGCTTCTGACCTGGGGTTCAGGGAGGGAGGGAGGGAGGCCACTGACCGTGAAGCACTCAGGGACTCAGGCAGCTGCTGGGCTTGGTGTTCTCACCAAAACAGAGTCCTGGTCATGGGACTTTAGCTTCGTTAGAGCTGACATTTATTAAAAGCTGTCACTGTCTTGTTGCCTGTCCTGAAAACGGGACAGTGTAACAGGCATCAGTGGTTAAGCCGCCTAGAGTGGGACTGGGCAGCCAGCATGTCCCCTCCTGGGCTCCAGCCCTGCGGGCGGAGCTTGGGTGTGCCTCATGGTCCTGTGCAGCACCCACCCCCTGCTCCAGGCAGCTGAGGTGTGGGGAGTGAATGGAGCTGCAGGCCCACAGTGATGTCCCTGGGGGGTCCTATGGGATGGCGGCGTAACCCGGGGTTGGAGCCTGAGGCCAGGGGCTTTGGTCAGGCTGGAACCGAGACTGATAGTCTGCATTCTTACTTCAGTAGTAACTGAGTATTTTTATGTGTTTCTGACAGTCTGTTTCAAGTTTTATACATACATTTTCAATGTTTAATATCTAGATTTGAAGTAGAATATGGAAATACGACATCATTCCTTTTGAATGTTTTCAGGACAAAGAAACAAAAACTGGCACATGTGGTTACTGTGGGCTCCAGTTCCGACAGCACCCCCACTAGAGCACGTGGCACGCTGGGGGCCCCGCAGCGTCCTGTGAACATTTCCACGGGGAAGATGAGCGCGTGAAGCTCGCTGGTTCTGTGCGAAGGGTATTCCCGGTGCCGAATAAAGGGTGTTGCTGTCAAGGCTGACAATTTGTAAGTTTGTTTCTTTTATCGGCTGGGCTTTGGAAGTGAACATCCACATGGACATGGGTAGACATGCGAGTGGAAGCAGTGCCCGCTCCAGAGTGAGCCTGAGCTGCCTCCTGCTGGCCACCGCCTGCCTTACCGGCTGCTTCTGTGTGTCTCCTCTTATCCCTGGGGCCACGTGGGCTGTAAGAATGGCGGGGCGGGCAGGGAGGGAGAAGAAGTGCCTCTTGTTTTGCAGACGCAGCTGGGCTTCCGAGAGCCAAGGTGGCTCTTGAGTTGCACAGTGAAGAGGGCGCCCAGGCCTCAGCTGGTCCTATGGGAACGTCAGTCTCTCTCCTGTGGCCGGCCTGCAGAGCTGGTCTCTGCCTCATCCTAGTCCCTATGTTGAAATGTCAGATCTTAAAACCCAAGAATTTAAGCACTGGTTTGAAGGTATTGAAAGTCACCTACTGGCTACATTAAGGACAGTCTATGTTTTTAAAAGAGTAAGGATTATAATGTAGTGTAACACAAAAGTAAAAGTAGATTTTGAGGGAAGAGAAAGGAGGCTTGTTAGAATGGTCCAAGAGTCTGGCCTGTGAGTGACAGGAATTCCAGAGGAGGAAATACCAGAGCAGAGGGAAGGTGAGAGGGAAGGTGAGGCAGAAACAGCAGAAACACATTTCCCAAGTCAAAGAAAACCCACAGATCGCAGGGCTCACCAAGTTCCTAGCAGAATTGGTGAGAAAAGACAACTAGGCATATTCTGGTTTAAGAAAATAATTAAGCTGTAAACTTTAGAGTCTAGAGAAAAGAAAACCTTTTAAGCTTATGGATGAAAACAAATTACAGTGGAAAAGTGATCAGCGATCAGGCATCCAGCTCTTTGTCTTCGATGCTGGAGGCTGGAAGAGTGAAACATTGTCCACAATCTTCAGGAATCCCATGTATAACCAAAGTTAAATTCCTTATCCTGAGAGGAAGACATTCTTGGATGTGGGAGAGTTCAGAGGTCGTCATCCTGGACCCCACTGGGGAAAATACCTTGAGGAGAAGGCCTTACCCAGCAGACCTGATCACAGCCCTCGGTGTGGGGAGGGAGGCTGAGGCAGGAGCGGCTAGTAGTGGAACCAGTTCATTCCAGTGGCACGCTACCCAGACATGCACGTGAGGCCGCGCTCCCGGGCTGCAGGGACGGTCCGATCATGTTGCCCTCCGTGCTGAGTTGGGAGGTCTGGGAGGTGGGGAGAGGGAAGAAGGGGATGCAGGGATCCAGGAGGTCTCTGGGTTGGGTGGGTGGAGGTGGAAGGAGGCTGAAGCTCCCTCTTGGAGTGGCATGAAAACAAAATGGAGACAGATGTGATGGAGTAAATTGATGCCACCCGGATTCGAAATAACTGTGGAGACATCTGTGAGTTGTTCCCATAAGGGCCCAGAGAGGGAACAGCACCAGGCCAGGAAGTTGAAAATGTGGATGCAGAATAACCAGGGATGGGGAGAAGTGAAGGGGTGGGGCCAGGGGAAGAAAGGGGGAGAGAAGGGAGGAGCGAGGACTCAGAGCCAGGAGCGAGGCCAGCCCCTGGGGGAGCCACTGGTGGAGATGAGGCCCTAAAGCTCCACCCTGGGCTACAGATGCATCCCCCCGTCCGCCACCCCCCATCTCTGATGTGCCACTTGCTTGTCCTTCATCTGTTGGGCTACCTTGCTGCTTGTCTTAACACATGTTGATGTGGTGAGTGCGTGAGTCAGACCCGCACATTCCAAGGTGGACCTGAGTGTAGGAGCAAGCCTTGCTTTTAATTCCCCTTTTAACACTGTCCTTTTATCTTCATGTCAGGGCTTTGCTCACTTTGGGTTGGGAAACTGCCCACATTTTCTGTTCTCTGGAAGAGAAGGTGTAGGATTGGGATTCCTGTTTCTTGCCCAGTGGAACTCGCAGGAAAGTCTTCTGGGCGTGGGTTTGTTGTGGGAAAGTGGGCATCTAAGATGGAGTCTCCTTTAGTAGTTACAGGACATTCAGGTTTCTTCTTGAGCCAGTGTTGTAGATTGTATTTTTTCTAAAACTTGGACTCTCTTGCCAGAGTTACTGGCATGGAGATGTAGCTCAAGTATTTTCAAGATTTTTCAGTGTCTCAGATTCACAGTGATACCCTCTTTTCTAATGTTGGTACCTGCCTTTGTTTTTTCCCAAGTCTCACTAGACGTTGTCAGTAACATTGTATTTCTAAGCGACGTGCAGCTTGGCGATCCACTCTGTTGTATTTTTGGTTTCTACTTATTTTCTGCTCATTATTTTCAGTTTGTACATTCTTGCTGTTTATTTTACTGTTCTGTTTATAACTTTCTGAGGTGGGTTGATTGTTTCATTCCCAGCTTTTCTTCTTTTCATGTGTATTTTGTACTGTAAATTTCTCTCTAATCTCTGTTTCAGCTGTGTTTCCCCAAATTTTGTAGGTTGTTTTTTTCATTACCATTCAGTTTTAAATGTCTTACAAAAGTATGTTTATTAGAACAAAGTGTCTGGGGTTTACACTGTTATGCTGATTTGTGTTGTGGTCTGAGAACATCCTCAGAGGAGTTCATTTGTGGGCAGTCTGTGGAGACTTGCTCCATGGTCCACCACGTGCGTTTCTAGAAACATCTTGAGCCTGCTCAGAATGTGAGTTCGTCGGGTTTCAGTGCGGGCCGACCCTTGTCCAGATCTCCCGCTGCGGGCTCCCAGGGCCCCTCCCAGAGTTCCTGCCCTCTTCTTTGTGTCTCTTTAAAGAACTACCTTTGCGGCTTTGCTGATAGTGTCTTTCATCTTAAAATCGCTTTATCTTTTCACTGAATTGAATCTTTTTAACAACTTGCTTTCAAGTCTGTTTGGCCACCATTTAACTGGGCTCTGCTGGCTTGGTCTGGTTACCTTTGCTTGCTATGTTTGTTGAGTCCTTTCACCTGTATCTTAATGTAGACTTTGTTTCTGTTGCATCTCCTGTGAAAATACAGCTGAATATGTGGTACCCAGTTTAAAATTATTTATCTCTTACCTTGAGATTTTAGTCCATTTCTGTCTAGTGTAATTGCTGACCTGCTTCAGTTTCAAGCCGCCATCTGTTCCATGCTCCTGTGTCTCCTTTGTTTGGCAGAATTATTTTATCATTCTTTTTCCCCCCTAATACTTTAGAAGTTATTTTTTCTTCAAAACAGAAAAGCCACATACAAACTGGAGAAATTGTTGACAACTAAAATAAAAAAATTTCTAATATACCAAAATATAGCTCATAACCTATATTAATCAGCCTTAAAAAGACAGCTGCCTTAGAAGGAAATGGGAAAGGGCATAAAGATAGTTTATGAAAGAGGAAACACAAAGGCCAGTGGTCGTGTGTATAAAAGGCAGGTGTTGCATTTCCGCGATGAGCTGACGTCAGGCCTCATGGGGAAAGCAGTGTAAGAAGCGGCTCTGGGTGCCTGGGCTGGGGGTCAGTCGTGCATCCAGGAGTGGAGGGAGCATCTTAGTATCTTATTGGAAATTTATCCTAAGGAGTTGGTTGTCAAGTGTGAAAATTATGCACAAAGGTGTCATAAAAGGACCGCTTATGGTAGACAAATGATACAGAAATACAGGCCTGATTAAATAGGTTTCTTTTTCTTGTGCTTAATTCAATGAGATAGTATGAATCCATTGGAAATCATGATATGGACCAATGTTTATTGACATGGAATAAGTATGTTACATATAGTTGCATTAAGAAAGCAAGTAACAGAATAGTTCTATAGAATGCCCAGTGGTTGCCGCTGTAGCTGTGACTTGTTTGAGCATTCATGCATAAAGAGGTTCACCAAAACATTGACTGTCAGACATCGACTGTGATTCTGGGAATGAGATTTGGGTGATTTTTACTACCCTTTCTGTACTTTTTGAGATTATTATAATAAATGTGTCACAATAAATACGTTTTCCATACAGAATTTTACATGGGGAAATAATATTCTTATCAGTGTAATGGATTGAGAATTTCAGAGAAGAAAAGATCTAATATTACTCATGAAACTGACCAGTTGCAGCTTCTGTCATTTACAAAACCTAGAGCAGCTATGTTCACATTACAGCATCCAAAATTTTTCATTCTAATCTGTGTCCTTAGATCTGTTCACAGAAATGGTATGTCCCGGCTGCAGTCTCTAAGGTGGATGCACAGGGCAGCCGCCCACTCTCAGAGCCAATTACCCTGATTGGATTTCTGCAGCACCCTGAGAAACAGCTGAGTCAGCAGCCCAGCCTCCTCCTGCAGAGTGCCTGCACTGGCCCTGGGTCCTGGAGGTAGACAGCGGGCAAGCTCCGGTGTTTCAACAGTGGTGCTTATTGTTCGCCCAGGAAATAGGACGCTGGCTGCGCCAGGGGAGGCGGCTGCTGCTGCGCCAGCTTGAGGGTCCTCTCTCTTCCCCACTCAGCCTGCCTTTACCTACACATGCCAGTTTCACCACCACACATTCCCTCTGCATGGCTCACTTAGATATTGCGGGATCTTGTCCCAGACAGTGCTCCTATAAATACTGCCAACTGAGTTAGTGTTAGGAAGTTAAAACAAGTTTCCCATGGAAACCACATTCCAGCTCTTGCTTTCTCCTTCCTGCTGGGACCACAGTGACCAGTAAGCTGCAGTGAGACTCTGGGGCCCTGAGGGAGAGCCCTCACCGCAGCTGCTCATCCTCCATCCCTTTGGGGCTGTAAATGTTTGGCTAGACTCCTCAGCTCCCGCACAGACCCCTGGTGCTGTTGCTCTGAAGGGGACTTCATGGGGAAATACTTGAAGTCTGGGGGCTCTTAACTCTGTTCTCAATCCTGCAGGTGGAGTTTAGCCACAGGTGGCCCATTCATTCTGAGGAAGTCTCTGGGTTTCAGCTCAAGACAGACTCCCATGATTGGCCTGGCAGGTACCCTGCAGTGGGACATGAAGCCCCCTGAGCCCTCCCTGCTTCTTCAGGGAGGGGGGCGGTCGCCACTAGTCCTAGAGACGTGGGGGGAGGAGTGCCTGTTGTGTTGGTTTTTTACTTGCTTTGTATGTGCATACCAATCACCTAATTTTATGGAAAACCAGATACATTTCTCCAGTCCTATAGTAAGGCTGAGGTGTGGGTATTACACATCTGGTAGTCTAGGCATACAACGAATTTGGAAGGTGTGTGCTGATCTCCTAGGGCTGCCTAACAAACTAGCCCAAACTGGGTGGCTTCAAACAGCAAATCCACTCTCACAGATGCCTAAAATCTGAGACCAAGGTGCTGACAGTGCCCTGCTCCCACTGAAGGCTCCAGGAAGGTCTTTCCAGCCTCTCTTCCAGCTTCTGGTGGGTGCTGGTGTCCTTCGTCATCCTTGGCTGTCCTCGACATTCCTTGGCTCTCCTTAGCCATTCTTTGCTTTTCTTTGGTGTTCCTTGGCCGTCCTTGGCCTTCTTTGGCGTTCTTTGGTCTTATTTTGCCTTTCTTTTATTTCCTTGGCCATTCTTCATCATCCTTGGCTGCCCATCTTTGGCCATCTTTGGCCATCTTTGGCCATCTTTGGCTGTCCGTGACGTTCTTGGCCTTCCTTGGCCGTCCTTTGCTTTTCTTGGTGTTCCTTGACTGTCCTTGGCCATCCTCGGCTGTCCGTGGAGTTCTTTGGCTGTCCTTGACCTTCCTTGGCCATTCTTTGGCCCTCTTTGGCATTCCTCAGCCTTCATTGGCCGTCCATGGTGTCCTTGGCCTTTGTTGGCCTTCCTTGTCCTTTCTCAGTTATCCTTGGCCTTCCTTGGCATTCTTTGCTTTGTGTCTCCATTGCTTTATTCTCTGTGCTCATCTTTATGTGGCCTTCCTGTGTGTGTCTGTCTTCATATGGCTTTATAATAGATACCAGTCATTGGATTTAGGGCACTCCCTAACCCAGTATGACCTGGTCTTAACTAAATCTGCAAAGACCTGATTTCCAAACAACATCACATTCTGAGGTTCTGAGCAGACGTGAATTTTGGCGGGCCGTACTTATCCCCGTGTGGGAGACCAGGGTGCATGTCTTAACCCTTCTCACTAGAATGCAAACAAGACCCCCAGTTTGCAGGTATCAGACGTTCACAGACTTGGAGCCTGCTGAGGAAGGGGGACTGGAAGTCTGGAGCCACCATCCTGTTTAAGGTACTTTTTTTTTTTTTGAGACGGAGTCTCGCTCTGTCGCCCAGGCTGGAGTGCAGTGGCAGGATCTCGGCTCACTGCAAGCTCTGCCTCCTGGGTTCCCGCCATTCTCCTGCCTCAGCCTCCCGAATAGCTGGGACTACAGGCGCCCGCCACCACGCCCAGCTAATTTTCTGTCTTTTCGGTAGAGACGGGGTTTCACCGTGTTAGCCAGGATGGTCTCCATCTCCTGACCTTGTGAGCCACCCGCCTCGGCCTCCCAAAGTGCTGGGATTACAGGCGTGATGTTTAAGGTACCTTTAACAGTTTTCCAGAGTAATGGTGTCCTGGAAAGGAGAATAATTAGACTCTTCTTTGACTGCTGAATGTTAGATCTGAGCTGGCACTGATGCCAGGGGACCCAAAACACCACCGTGGCCTCCCCTTCCGTCCCTGGTCATGTTCTTTGCTCTGAAGCCTTCGCTATCCGATTCGAGGATAGTAGCTCCCACTTTCTTTATAACCATGCTTGCCTGATGTGTTATTTTCCAGCTTTTTCCTCTCAGCCTGCATACATCCTCGTATTTGAAGTGAGTTTCTTGTACACAGCACATAGTTTTCCTAATCTACTTTTTCTATATATATATATATTTTTTTGAGACGGAGTCTCACTCTTGTTGCCCAGGCTGGAGTGCAGTGGTGCCATCTTGGCTCACTGCAACCTCTGCCTCCCGGGTTAAAGCAATTCTGCCTCAGCCTCCTGAGTAGCTGGGATTACAGGCACGTGCCACCACGTCCAGCTGAATTTTTTGTATTTTCAGTAGAGATGGAGTTTCATGTTGGTCAGGCTGGTCTCGAACTCCTGATCTCGTGATCAGCCTGCCTCGGCCTCCTAAAGTGCTGGGATTACAGGCATGAGCCACCATGTCGGCCCTTTTCTATTGATATCTTTGTACTGTTTACATTGAATGCAATTATTGATACGTTAGGGCTTACATCTACCTTTTGTTTTTTTGTTCTGTGCTTAGTGTTTCTTTTAATTAATGGACAAAAAATAATTGTAAATATTTGTGGGGTACTCTGTGATGTTTTGATTACACACACACGGAAGGATTCATACCTGTGGTGTTCTGAGTGTCTCTGTGTGTGGGCAGCTCTGGGAGTTACCTTATACATGGGCATATACGGCTTCCTGCCCAGCTGCTTCCCGATACCACCTTGGTAGGGTTTGAGGTGCGTCACTGCAGCCCGGCAGAGGTGGAGTCCAGGCTCCCTTGCTGGCGCGAGTGGGGTGCAGTGTGGCCCCTGGTGACTGGCTGTCTGGAGCAGTTCCCATCCGGACATTTCTCATCCTGTTATACTGCTCATTTCCTGGGTCTCCAGCCAGAGACAGCAGGCTTTTGCAGGGACTTTTTTGGGGGGTCGGGGGTGCGGTTTGCATCCATTGGTGTTGCTGTGTTGCTGGCTTCTTCATCTGTCAGGGATCTATGAGGAAAGAGCCCAGGGCTCACCAGAATGCCATTCCTCAGGTTCCAAGCCCAGCCGGGCTGCCTCCTCCCCTCCTCTCAGAGTGTCTGTCTTGTGCTTGTTTTGTGTGCCGGGTCCGGGGTTCACAGTTGCACTTAGCAAGAGGCATGGGGAAGGCTCATATCCTCTACATTCTGTGAGTAGAAGACCTGGCCATTCACTTTTTTAGTTTTTGTTTTTTTGAGACAAAGTCTTGCTCTGTCACCTAGGCTGGAGTGCAGTGGTGTGATCTCAGCTTACGGCAGCCTCCACCCACTGGGTTCAAGTGATTCTCGTGCCTCAGCCTCCTGAGTAGCTGGGATTACAGGTGTGCACCACCACGCCCGGCTAATTTTTGTATTGTTAGTAGAGATGGGGTTTTGCCATGTTGGTCAGGCTGGTCTCAAAACTCTTGACCTCAAGTGAGTGGTCTGCCTGCCTCGACCTCCCAGAGTGTTGGGATTACAGGCGTGGGCCACTGCTCCCAGACCGGCCATTCTCTTTCAAAGGAAGGAAGTATAGACTAGACTTTGCTGTGCCTGGACTTCTTGGGAATGATGAAAGGTGGCTGGCAGGTCAGGGGCCTGGTGGAGGCAGGAGCGGCTGACCCGGGAGAAGGTCTGAGAGGGTGTCCTGTGCGGGCAGGTGCGAGGCGTGTGTATCAGCTGCTGACGGACACTTGGGACCAACAGGGAGGTATTGTTCAGGTGTGGGCTCTGGCCCTCTGGCCTGCACTGTGGCCCCTGTGCCCAGGGGTCACTGAGGCAGCGGAGCACGTCCTGACAGGGGCTCGCTTCCCAGCCTGATCCAGCGGAGCCACGCCACGGGTCCCAGTGCACTTACAGCATCCCCAGACCTGCAGAAACCCCACCTTTCTCCAGGGACCACACAGCTTTGCTGCAGCCCAGCGCCCCATTTCGCAGTAACGGGCACACTGTGTGGAAGTGTGGGCCTGGGCTGTCCCCTGCCAGAGGCAGGCGGGATGACAAGGGTTCAGCTGAGGTGTCTCTGCCCCAAACAGTGGACTGAGTCACCAAACGTTGGATTCAAGGGCCTGAGGGTGGGGAGGGAAGCAGGACCTGCCCTTCTTATTGCCCCTCTCGGGACACACTTGGAGTTTGTGCTTCTCATTTCTGCAGCCTCAGCTGCTGGGCCCTCAGTCTTGCTTCCGCCCTGCACTGCAGTGAGGTAGCCATGGAGCCGCAGGTGTGAGGACCACCTGGCCACTTTGGAGCCCTTGTGCTCGTGGGCAGCAGGCAACGAAGAGAGCTGCTCGGGTAGTTGAGGAGGTGGGGGCAGTGACAGAGGGTCCTGTGAGGACCCCGGTACTGCCAGATGAGGAGGTGCCTGGCGCCCAGCACGTGTCTGTGCTGCCACAGTGATGATCATGGGTACCCGGGGACCAATGGTGGCTGAGGCCCAGCAACCCAACTCTCACGGGTGAAGCTGGTTCCCCCACCTGGCAGGCGATTTCTACGACTGAGAGTGGCCATGGAAGATGAGGCATGCTCTTCACACCACATGGTAACCTGCAGCCGCATGGACCGGGAGGCCGTGCCGAGCCTCCTCTGCTAGCTCTCCGTGGTGCCATGACCTGGGAGGGGCTCTGGGCAGAGCAGGGCTAGTGCCAGGCAAGAGGAAGCCAACCAGGGCAGCGGTGGACTCCAGTGGCCATAGCTGTGTCTCAGGCTACTGCTTGGGACTGTTGCCTCTGGGCTTTCCCGTTTGTCCCCAGGCAGTGTGTCCCCCTCTCCTCTGCCAGTGCTGGGCGCTCTGGCTCATGGCTCTGGGCTTTGCAAGGTCAGGGCCCAAGACGCCCACGGGAACCCGCAGCACCTGCTCGCGTACTACCTGCCCGTGTGCGGCCGGGAAGCCTGGGTGACTGTCCATCCCAGCATTTTCCTCTGTCCCAGCACTGGTTCCGCAGTGCATTTTGTAAGGGTCCTCCAGGGGCCACCTGGGCAGTGGCCAGGGCAATAGGGTGTCCTCTGCACTCTCCTCTGTTCCTGGGTGCTCAGGACGTCCTGGGGGTGCCTGCCTCTGCCCGGTTCTTCTCGCAGGGAAGCCACACTGAGGCACTGACACTGCCTGCTGTAAGTTCTGCGGTCACTCCTGGTAAGTTCTCAGCAAGCAGGTGTAGCCCAGAGCAAGTGTTCCTGTTCTCAGATCCCCAGTTGTCTTTTCTACAAAAGCCAGTGACAATTTAGAAACAGAGAAAGTGAAGTGACCTTGCTCTCCAAGAAGCAAATGCAAACTGTGGGGGCAGCGTCCGTGCTGGTCTCCTTGGAAAGCAGCGCGTGGATGTATCTTCTCGTGCTTTCATTGGTCACCACAATTTAAAAATACAGTATCAGGAGAACTGAACGGACCCAGTTGATTATATTGAAGCATCTTTTATTTGTTGTTTTGTTTTTTCAAGTTCTTTTAGCAAAGTGAATCCATATTCCGCCTAATTATGATTTACTCCAAGAAATCAGTCATCTATGCCGGATGAGCTGTGCGGGAGATGTCGTTCCAGAGTGAATTAACTGGTCAGTAGTCAACCATTGTTCTCCATTTCGTGTCCAGACCCAGACACTGGTGGTTCCCAGCCTTGGGTTTCAGAGGTCAGCACAAGGAAGTCAGGAAGCAAGTTTCCTCCTGTGCCTGCTTCTGTGGCCAGGGAGGAGCGTCCATCCAGGATTCTCATCCTGTCACATGCAAGCACGGCATGCTAAGCCAGCAGGCAGGGACAGCATTGCTTCAGAATGACAGTTATTTTCAGGGAGGGACCCTTGGCCGTCCTACACCACCCTTGGTCACAGGTGTGTTTCTGGTTCTGCTGGCAGCAGCGTTCAGGAGAGGGGTGGGGCCTTAGAACCACTGCCCACTTCAGCAAACCTGGCCCCAGGGACGGCCTCGCCGCATCAGCCTCGCGGCTCCAGGGCTGTCTCCACCACGGGCCAGTGTCCACAGTGCCCCCTGACCTGGGGAGTGTCTTGGCTTGGCCTGGCCTAGAAAAGACCTTGCCCGGCTGGAGGCCCCACCTCAAGGGTGATGATCTGGGTAGGGAGGAGGTATGCGGGGGTGCTCCCAGTGCAGCATGCGTGACTGTTCAGTCTTTCTCCCAAGACGGAGCCGCACAAGCTTTAGCGTGCCTGCTTCCAGATGGGGAGGCCCAGTCCCCGTGGAAGTGACTGCTCTCCCGCAGCCCAGCCTCGGGACCCTCCCGTCAGTCCTCTCCATTCACGCTAAACTGCGCTGTTCCTCAGGCTAATATCACCATTACAGTACTAATTTATTAGACACAGGGAGATTTTAAATTTCATTTTTGTGCAGTTATTTAAAATTTAAAATGATAACGTCTAACTCAATTAAATTTCAGTTGATTTATTTAAAGAATTGTAAATGCACGAAGTCTAATAACATGAATGAGTCATAAGAACTCTAAGAACAGCTTCATCTCCATGTAGGTGATCTGCTTTCGGGCTGGTCTTGTCAGGAGGTACACAGTAAGAAATAAAGATACAAACCAGGCAGATCCCGGATTGAAAACCGATCCAGCTTCAACTTCTGGACTATTTTTTATCTACCTAAACTCATGTGTTATAATAATTACATTTTTTTAACCTTTCTTTTTGGGGATTTCTGGCACTTTCATAATTTAGAGGCTCTGGTGGAAGAGCCGGCTGTTCACCACTGTGGAGAGGACTTTGAAGGCACGGGGGCCATGCCTGGCATCCCCTGCCCCATCACGGTCCTCGCGTGGAGCTCTGTTTCCCAGCTTGACTTTGTGCGTAGATGAACCAGCTGGTAGCACACTGTGGCTCCGCTTCTGGAAACATGCTCCTGGCCCTGTGGCCTGTGGGGCCCCCTCCCCGGATGTCTGCATGGTCTCGCCAGGTCAGCTCAGCAATGTTGTCTAACAGCCGGGACTGCTGTGGTCTGCATGGCTGCGTCCGCCCAGATCTGATTGTTGAAACCCTCGATAGGGTTAGGAGAAGGCGGGTATGAGGTGGCATGAGGTGGTATGAGGAGGAGGGTCCCTCAGGAATGGGGTTCATGCCCTTATAAAAGGGACTCCAGAGAGCTATGAGGACACAGCGAGAAGGGGCTGTCCGTAAACTCAGAGCCCTCAGGGGACACGAAATCTGCCGAGCCCCGATGCTGCGTGTCCTGGGGCTCTCCGCGGGCATTTCCTGTCTGCGTGGAGGGGCGCAGCCGCAGTGGGAGCCGGCGCAGGCCGTGTGCAGGGAGAGGCAGAGCCGTGTGCAGGGGGGAGAGGCGGAGCCGTGTGCAGGAGGGAGGGGCGGAGCCGTGTGCAGGAGGGAGAGGCAGAGCCGTGT
>NW_012109696.1:5925462-5930539 GCF_000951045.1 Mandrillus leucophaeus | reverse complement strand
CCGCAGTGGGAGCCGGCGCAGGCCGTGTGCAGGAGGGAGAGGCGGGGCCGTGTGCAGGAGGGAGGGGCGGAGCCGTGTGCAGGGAAAGACAGAGCCGTGTGCAGGGAGAGGCGGAGCCGTGTGCAGGGGGGAGAGGCGGAGCCGTGTGCAGGGAGAGGCAGAGCCGTGTGCAGGAATGAGAGGGGCGGGAGAGCCTGGTTTCACTGTGCCGTTGGATGCAGCTGAGAGCCCAGTTGTGGGTTCTCGTTCTCTCATTCTGCTCAGGCAGGTTGGGCTTGGTGTTCATCCGCAGATGGAATCCTGGTGGGCTGAGGTCTGGCCACCGCCTTGGAATGCGGAGATGGGAGCAGGTTAGTCCTGTGCTGGCTCCGAGGTTGTCCTGAGGTCGCGCCCTGGGCTGTGGGCTTCCCCTGCTGCTTGCTTCCAGGAGTACCATTTTCCCTTGCAAAGAAAGGACGCCACTGTGGCTCTGTGTACATGGCTTTGGCCCGATGTTTTCTGAAGCCAGATGAAGTGAGCCCACTACCTCGGGGAGATGAGTCAGCTCTGCTTGTGGTCGGAACATCTGAGCATTCAAACAAATGCTAGAATTTGGGGAACGAGTGTCCCCCACTGTGAGTTTGGCGGTTTCCCAACATGTACAGACTCCTGAGGCCTCGGTGAGGATGAGGATGAACCCGACTTACCTTGTGAAGCGGAATGTGCTGATTTGGAGATCTGCTTAGCTACCTGACCCAGTATCTGCTAACGACCCGTGCAAGCTGTTACAAAATTATGCGTGGTTAAAAGAGCCAAAGTGCACTGTGAGGCTGGGCACAGTGGCTCATGCTTGTAATCCTTACACTTTGGGAGGCCAAGGTGGGCGAATCACCTGAGGTCAGGAGTTTGAGACTGGCCTGGCCAACATGGTGAAACCCCATCTCTACTAAAAATACAAAAATTAGCTGGGTGTGGTGGCACGCGCGCCTGTAATCCCAGCTACTGGGGAGCTGAGGCAGGAGAATCACTTAAATCGGGGAGGTGGAGGTTGCAGTGAGCTGAGATCGCACCACTGCACTCCAGCCTGGGCAACAAGAGTGAAACTCCATCTCAAAACAATAAACAAAGTGCAGTATAGACCAGTGGAGTTTAACGCAATGGAATATGAAGCTCACTGATATGTTTCAGGTATTATTTTTGGTACCAAGCTTTAGGAAACTGTGATTTGTTGAGTTTTAGTGTAATATCAAAGAAGAATCCAAATTCTCAGAAAATACCATAAAATAGATCTTTCTTTTCCAACTAGATATCTGTGTGAGGCTGGATTTTCTTTGCCTACTGCAACCAAAACAACACATCACAGCAGACTGGATGCAGAAGCGTCCGTGGGAATGTAGCTGTTTTCTATGGAGCCAGGCGCTGCAGAGACTGCACCATGTGAAACACTGCCGTTCTTTTCATTCATTTGAATAATTTGTTTTAATTTGCTATTTAACATGTAATAGTTTTTTATTTTAAAATGAATTAATAATTTTTTTTTTTTTTTTTTTGAGGAGTCTATCTCTGTCGCCCAGGCTGGAGTACAGTGGCCCCATCTTGGCTCACTGCAACCTCCGCCTCCCGGGTTCAAGTGATTCTCCTGCCCCAGCCTCTCAAGTAGCTGGGACTACAGGCGTCTGCCACCACGCCCGCCTAACTTTTGTATTTTTAGTAGAGACGGGGTTTCACCATGTTGGTCAGGCTGGTCTCGAACTCCTGACCTCGTGATCCACCCCCCTTGGCCTCCCAGAGTGCTGAGATTACAGGCATGAGCCACCGCGCCTGGGAATAAATAGTTTAAATGATCGGTTTTAATTCTAATTAGGTAAATATCAATGCACATTACTCACATAAACAAAAGATCTTTAGGGTCCTCAGTAATGTTTACGACTGTAAGGGGTGCTGAGACCAAAACCCTTAAGAACTGCAGCTTTGAAGATGTGTTTGTTCTCTTAAGGAGATTTGATTTTGTTCACTTAGGAACAGTTTTCTTCCCCAATTACATACATGTTTAAAATCTACAAAGCACTTGTGAGAACACTTGGCCAGGGCGAGCAAAATGTAAGTGTGTGTTAAATAGGAAAATAAATACCTTCTAAAAATGTGCAGTAACGCCTTGGTGTCGCGTAATTTCCTTGAAGATGCTGATTGTCCTCTGAACTCAGGGTTATAAGGGGATTTCTCTGTGTTTCGTGGGAAATGCCTTTGTATTAAATGGAGTTCTCTAAAAATCAACACATGAAGCATGTTGATAGCGTCCATGTTTTTGACAGATAAAACGAGGAAACTTCCGCACACTGTCCATTTAAACCAGGGAAGGGCTGTGTTTGGTAAGTCTCATTGACCATCATCTTCAGTCAAATGCATCCCACTGAGTCTTTATACAGTCTCACTCATGTTCTTCTTATCTGGTTAACAATTAGCAATGCATTCATTTATTTCATGTAAATGTTCAAATAAAGGTCACAGTTTATTTCCCCCAAAACACGTGAGCCGTGATTTCACAGTCTGGCACGTGGTTCTGAGTCACTCTTGATATCCGAACACTTTGTTCCTAGGCCACTATTTGCATTCCTGTAATACCTGCATGGAGCTTCACAGAGAAAAGCAAGTTCAACTGAAGGTGGGGATTTACCAGAAGAAACCTCTGCAGGCACCGGAAGTGGTCCCAATGCCCTTGGCCCTCCCCTCCCCACCCCCCTCTCACTTCCCCCTCCTCCACTTTTCCTCTCTCATCCTGCTCTTCCTCCCCCTCCTCCCCAGTGCCTGCCGAGGCAGGCTACAGCCCTCTCCTTCCCTCCCACTCTCTGTAGCTACCTCTGCTTCTTTCTCCATCTCTGTGACCTCTTTCTAATGTGCGTGGCTCTGACTTCAGGGCGCTGATGGAAGCTCTGGGTGGACGCGTCAGAATGAAAGCCAGACACGCTGTCCATTTAAAGCAGAGTGCGTCGTTTTCTTGGAATCTGGGCTCCCAGGAAGGTTGCCCTTTCCCTGTGCTGGGTGACAGCCTTGCCTGACACCCCACAGGGCCGCCCTGCTCCCTCTCTTGTCATCCCTTCATGGGACCTGTACTTTGGAAACAAATGTCCAACACAGTCATGGTAGAGCCCAGCAGTTCTCATTTCTCGCCTTCATTTTCCTGGGCGGCTCGTTATTTTACTGAGAGTTCTTAGGGGCCGTTGGTCGTGGTGCTGCTTGCAGGCTGGTGTGTTTCAGTGTTTCCTGGCCTCTCCCCTGAGTGTGGGAACGGGAGGCACTTGATTAGTGTCACTGATTTTGCCGATGCTTCTGTTAATTTAATTTTATTATATACTACTGAGAATGCCTTTTTCCTCTGCAAACACATTTGCATACCCCAAGTGAGTTATTGCACCCTCATTAATGAACGGAGCTTGTTCTGCCGTGAGAATGGCTGTGGAGCGCCCTGGAGGTGCCCCACCCACGATGGGTCGCTTCCAGAACCGTGTGTGCTCGCGCCGGTACTTTCCGCTCCCTGTGTGTTTTTTAATAGGAAAAGATGTCACTTAGTGTGAGTGAAAGTCCCTCCAGGCCCAGGCGAACATTCCAGAAAGGCATCTTCTCTGGTGCTGCTGGAGCAGGGGAGATGGAAGGACGTCCCCAGAGGGGGCCTGGTGCTGTGGATGGCGGGCACTCTGGGGCTGGCTGTGCTGAAGCGGCAGAAGCAGGTGGCTCTGGAAAGGGCTTTGGAGGGGACGCCCTCTCCATCCTCTCTGCGCCCCTCCCTGTCCCCAGCCCCCTTCCCCTGGCTCCTCCTCCTGCCAGCTCCTTGCTGGGCTGAACCTTCCCTGCCCCCGGCCTCTGTGGAGAAAACCCCGTCCTTCCAGCTTCCTGGAATGCATCGGCACTCTGGGTGTCGGTGTCTCATCTCTGGTCGGGGGACTTGAGAATCTGTCCCTGAGGCCCGCAGGGGTGCTGGGGCTGCCCCCTTCCCAAGAGAGTGCCGTCTCCCCCTGGAGTGGGCTGTGCTTCCACTCCTGCTGTTTCAGGGGCACCAAGAGGGCTGCTTCTTCTAGAAGTCAGGTTAGGAGGGAGGTCAAGTCGCTCCTCACCCTAGAGCCATCATCAGCTCTGCGGCAGGAAAGGATGGCGCCTCTGTGTGCTCATCACCAGCCGCGGGGATTCCGGGAGGAGGCATCCAAAGGGAAACTTCCTTGCTGTTTTCCTTCCTTCTCACTTAAAAGGCACCTGCTGCTCTGAGAGCCTATTACAGGCATCTGCTTCCACTACACGGGTGAGTTTGTAACCAGCTGTAGTGTCTGAATCATAAAATTAGTTATTTCTCTAAAAAACCGCAATCTTCAGAGAGCTACGTTTAGAAATGCTTAAAGTAAATCCCTATAAGAACAAAACAGAGTAGCTTGTTTGTTTCGAGTAAGTAGCCTGCATCCCACCTGACCTGGGTTCACACTTCCGGGCTAGAACCTGGAGCTGTTTGTTTACATGAGAGCCCAGACCCCCAAGAAACCTCAGAAACCACCCGGGCACGCCCAGGGCTCAACTGAAGGCAAAACGCAACCTGCACGTGCCGCGATGTGAGCACTGCCAGGAGCAGTGATAAACTGTCCCCACACGGGACACTGTGTGCTCAAGGCCAGGAACACGTCCCGGTGGCCCCTTCTGGGTACATCTGACCCACGTCCAGACCAGCTGCAGGGGCCTGCCCGGCACGGGTGTGGACAAAGACGGTGCTTTCTGATCTCCGCTGAGCACCGAGCGTTGCAGAGACGGGGTGTTGCCTCTGCCTCCTTCAGCCACAGAGCCCACAGGGGGTGGGCGTGAGTCCCTGAGAGCAGAGCCTGGCGCCAAAGCCCAGCTCTGAGAAGGAATGTATGGGACACTCCCACGGCCAGGGCAGCTACACTGTCCCATTTGCATACGAGTCAAAAATTGGAGCTATAGGTAAAAATGACAGCATCGTGGACTGGTCCCGTGACGGCGCCTGCGTCTGCAGCAGCCCCACTGCGATGGCGGGGACCTCCTTACTAATATGAAGGGTCTGCAGCAGCCCCACTGCGATGGCGGGGACCTCCTTACTAAT
>NW_012109696.1:5913755-5925407 GCF_000951045.1 Mandrillus leucophaeus | reverse complement strand
ACCTCCTTACTAATATGAAGGGTCTGCAGCAGCCCGCTGTGACGGCGGAGACTGCCTTAGTAATATGAAGGGGCACAGGTGGGGCTTTGAACTCAGCCTCAGTTGAGCCCCTCCGAAGGTGAGATTCTTGGAGCCTGGGCTCTCAGGGCTGTCTGATGTGTGAAAGCAACTCAAAGGCCCACAGCACATCCTCATTTCCCTGCTCAAGGGCTGTGCTGATTAACCTGAAAAACTGCCAAGTGTCGTAGAAAAGGCTGGAGTTGAGAATTGGAGAGTTCATCACCGATCCTCATAGCTTTGTCCTAAAGAGGGCCCTGACCTCTTAAGTTGCGTGCATACTCTGAATTTTGTGGCCCACCCGATGGGGCCTTGCCTTCTCAGAGCTGTGGGATGGACTCGGGGTCAGTGGCCAGCACAGCCAGGGTTCCATTTCTGACTCTGTCGTGGAGAGAATGACGCCCCCCACATGCACATGTTCAGGTCCAGTGCTTGAGAACCTGACTGTGTTTGGAGACAGGCCCTCTAAAGGGGTCGTTAGGGTGGGCCCTGATCCACTAGGACGGGTGTCCTTCTAGCAGGAGGTGAGGACACAGACAGGCACAGAGGCCGACCCCGCAAGGACACAGGGAATCTACATGGCCAGGAGCGAGGCCCTGGGAGGATCCAGCCCAGCCGCACCCTGACCTTAGACTTCCAGCCTGTGGGTTGGTGAGAATCCCCTGCTGTGGCATGTCATTGGGGCTGTGCCCGCTCGCTAATCCAGGCTCGTGCGCCCTGTCTCTCCCTCTGGGTGGCTTCCTGTCTCCACCGAGGCCCCCTGCTGCAGAGCCCACCTAGAACCAGGGAGGCGGCAGGGACCCACCAGCAGGCCCTGGGGCCCTTTCCTGTAGCCCCCCGTCAGGCGGGGATGTGGGGCCCTCCACCTTCTGGCTGCTCCCTCTTCTCTGCCCCGGGCCAGGCAGTGGCGTCATCCCCCGTCAAGTTCGCCTTTCTCCAAGTCACTGCTAGGAGCTGCGCCCGCCTCCCTGGGCCTCTGCAGAGCTGGCAGGGCTCCCACCACGCCGGGCATTCGGGGCTTCTCGCGCCTACCGCTGCCACCTGTGCCATGTCGGATGCGGGGTCAGTGTGCTGAAATACCCTTCTCTGCACCTTTTAAAGGGCCGTGCTGGGACACTCGCCCTGGCGTTCCACCTGGCATCCTGGAGTTCTGGCTTGAAACCCAGTTGAGGCCCTCAGCCTTGCGCCTGCCGCCCCAGCCCATCCATGTTTCCGCGGTGGCAGAGGTGATTCTGAAACCACACGCAGAACGGCGTTTTCTTTTCCTGCTGAAGATCAGAGCAGGTGCTCCTCCCTTCAAGTCGTGGGCTTGGGTTTGTGTCTGGAAGGACCACACATCCCAGTTCCTCTCATTCCTGAGCCGGCACCTCCGCCGCCCGCTCTGCACTGGGTCTCAGACACCTGCTTGTCCTGCAGCCATCAGAGGGGATTAAAATTAACAGCAGTGCGGACGTGAGGGGAGACGGGCCTCAGACGCTGCCCCCGCCCGTGGTTACCCTCTCACAGCGGGAGGCTCACAATCAAATTCTCACAAAAGGTCACATTTGCAATAAGTAAAAAGGAAATGCAGGTAATTGGTTCTGGAGCCTGTTAATACCTCTGCAGGCCCTGAGAGGCGATCTGATGGAGTTGAAACCTTTTTGTTCAGGTAATTAAAAATGAGATTTCATTATATCTTTAAAAATGAGGGCGAGTGAGGTGTTTTCTCAGATGCTATGATGTTATTGAAAGAGGAAAATAAATCAGCAAGGCATGGCACAGCCTTGGCTCATAAATGGATCGTGGCTCCGTCCTGGGCTGGGGGTGCCCACAGGAGAACTCAACCACAGCCCCGAACCCTCGGGGCGGAGATGGAGCCTGAGGCGCAGAACAGTGAGGATCCCACAGGTTCCGGAGGGTTGGGAGCGATTAGACCCCTTGGATGAAACGTGGATGGAGAAATTGGCAGACTGAGATTCTGAACAAGTCACAAGCAGCCTCTTTTCCAGTGTGGGAGATTATTCGTAGACACGATTACGAGGTAAATGGGAGGGAAATGAGAGAGTCTGCCCCCCGGGGCCTCACCCGTCCTTCCCCAGACAAAGGGCGACCGGTGAGGGCCTTCGAGCTGAAGGAGAGTCTTCGAGCTGAAGGAGAGAGACAGAGACGAGAGGCAGGTCAGTTTGCCGGAAGACAGGCGTGGCGGCAGCTGACGGGGCTCAGACGCGGTGTCACGTAATCTCCATCTTCGTGACAGGCCCCCAGAAAATCACGATGAAAACTTTGCATCGGGAAATCTCACCATTTATATAAACCAAGGCGGATGTTGCATCTAACAATAAAATACAGAAATGTACTCGAATGACTTTTTTGTATAATTTTTTTCAGTTTCAACTAAGGAGGTATTTGCGGGTGCTTTATTCACACCCAGATGGAAGGACGTGGCGGCTTTGTGGCAGGCAGGCCGACTTCCCATGTTGTTGGAGCCCACGTTGAGGGGCGAGCATTGCTCTAATGTCTGGGTAATTTTGAAGAAAGCTGCTGCGGGCACCGCGCGAGCCCCGTTGTGCGTCGGTGACCCCTCTGTGCTGCGATGACGGTGTCCTGACTTTGGCAATGCTGAGGCTCACTCTGCAGATGCATTAGCCTCACCTGAGTCTAGAGATGCCACCATGGGCTTCCCCGGGAGATTCGCTCACAAACGCTCCGGAGCGCCATAAATCTCACGGTTTTCTTCCATACGAAAAATTCTTTTGCGTGGTTTACAGGAAGAAAAATTCTGATGTTCCAGATCTTTAATTTTTAAGGCACATTTTATTGGTAAACATTATTCTTCCCAGATTCATTTACTTTGTAAATGGAACAATTAATTTCTATCCAGATGTTAGGATTAAAAAAATTACTGAAGGAGAAGTCTTTTTGGCTTCAATAAAAATGCTTATCAACAAAATCCCAATTTTATGTAAAAACAACGTGCTGTGCCAGATAAATCATGGCTTATTTTCTTGCATATTTCTCGTCATAATTTCCATTTCCAGCATTTACTTTTATTTTAACCGAAGAGAAAAATACATGCTTTACTTAAGTTTTCTCCTCTTATTTGCAAGTTGTCTTCTTCAATCCGTGGGTGAGATTGGCTGCAAAGTTTGAAGAAGATAGCAAACTCCGCAAAGAGATGAGCCTTGTGTCATTAAAAAGAAAAGCCACATGCACGAGTCATCATTTTTCATCTTTCAGTGTGTTGTTAGTTTTGCTGAACCCTATACTTTGTACTAATAATGCTAATTTGTCTGTTACCTTTGATGACTGTCGAATGGAGCTGCTGTTCCACAGACAGAGGCCTGATGACTCCCTGTTCTTACCCTAAGAAGAGGTGGCGGGCAACAGCCCCCACTTTCAATGACTGCGTGCAGGCCCCTCCTCTGCTGGCCCCACATTTCCTATTTTAGGGTTTTGCATTCTTTCCTGGAGGCAGCAGGTGATGATGACAGTCTCAAGGCCTCCAAGGCACTCTGCTCTGGTTGCGAGAGCTGTTACTGGCGATCTTTAGACAGCGCTGGTCTGCTCGGGAGCTGCCTGTGCTGGGGCCCTCGCTGTCCGCGGGCTGACTGCGTGTTGTCGGGGACACTTGTGGACACTGTTTCTGGGCTGTTCTCACAGCACAGCTGTTCTGTGTCCCGGAAGCCAGGCCCCTGTCCACAGCCTGTCTCTGTCCCCTGGGGCCTTTCCGTGGGTCCCCATTGGGTTGGTCTTTCTCTCCTCTCTCCTCTCCTCTCCCTCTGCTCTGTCCTGTCAGCGGGACGCCGTGTCCTCATGTCCCTCTCCAGCCATCCCCCGAAACCGGCTGCAGCTGGGCAGGGCTCCCGGGCAGGCCTCCCTGTCCCTGCCCGTGTGGTTCTCAGGAGGGGGTCTTGTTTCTTGGTGGGTGCCTCCAGGGCAGGACTGGGTGTTCCTTCCTCTCTGTGGACCTCAGACACGGGGCACTGACACCTGTGTTGGGTGAGACTTAATAGTGTTTCGTGCCACAGGGGACCCAGAATCGAGCTCAGCTGTTCAGTTGATTGTAGCCGTGTCTGTAATAAATGGCGATGATCCAGGACCCTCAGGACAACTTCTCCTGGAGCTTAAGGGGACCTTCTCAGGCTGCCCGAGGCTCTGCCTGGCTGTGATTCTGCACAGAACAACGCAGCTGCGGTGGAAGGCGTTCAAGGAGCTGGTACAAGTGAGGAAATGCCCCCCCAGCACCTGAAGTGAGGTCTTTACAAGGGCCACGTCTGGCTCTGCTCGAGGAGCCCGTTGGCCTGTGCTGGTGACCTCCGTCCTCCACTGCCTGGGCCTGGTGACCTCCATCTCCCACTGCCTGTGCCGGTGACCTCCATCCCCCACTGCCTGGGCCTGGTGACCTCCATCCCCCACTGCCTGTGCTGGTGACCTCCGTCCCCCACTGCCTGTGCCGGTGACCTCCATCCCCCACTGCCTGGGCCTGGTGACCTCCATCCCCCACTGCCTGTGCTGGTGACCTCCGTCCCCCACTGCCTGGGCCTGGTGACCTCCGTCCCCCACTGCCTGTGCTGGTGACCTCCGTCCCCCACTGCCAGTGCTGGTGACCTCTGCCACCCCCCCGCCCCCACCAACTGCCTGTGCTTGGTGACCTCCACCTCCCACTACCTCGACCTAGTGACCTCCGCCCCGCCACTGCCCGGGCCTGGTGACCTCGGTTTCCTACTGCCCGAACCTAGTGACCTCCACCCCCTCACAACTTCCTGGGCCTGGTGACCTCCCTTCCCCACTGCCCTCCCTGGTGACCTCCGTCCCCCACCGCTTAGGCCTGGCGACCTCGGCCCCCCACCACCCGGGCCTGGCGACCTCTGCCTCCAGCTGCCTGGGCTTGCAGGGGTGAGTCTTCCCACTGGGAGGGGAGAGGCTCACTAGGGCCAGCATGTAGTGGTGCAGTTTGCTCCCTGCTCAGGGTTCTGGTGGGGCCTGCAGGGCTCTGAGCCCTGGAGGGAAGGGGCTCTTCTTTTCAGATTCACCCACAGGAGCCTGGAGAGTCAGCTGCCCCCACACTGGCATGCAGACGCCCAGGGTCTCAGTCCCCGCTCCTGGCCTGGCTTTTCCTGGAGGCTGTCTCTGGGACCCTTCAGGAAAGAGGAGGCTTGTGGGTAAGGGGAGAACCCCTGTGTTATCTCAGGATCCAGGTGGCTCCAGACCTCCCCAACCCTGCCCCAAGACTCAGCATTCACTAACATCCACCTGCCCTTTGTCTCCCAGCCCCCACTCTCCCTCCTCACAACCCCGGGAGGGTCCGACCTGGACTGAACTAGGGGCTGCGGCCGGACCCAGCCCCATTCCTGCTTCAGTTCTCCATCAACCCTCTGGAGCTGGGCAGGTCCCCTTGCTGCTGGGGGTGAACCTGTGGGTATGCTGCGCCGTCACTCACACTGCCACAGGACGATCCAGCCACGCTCAGGATTCTCTGCAGCAAACACCTGGAACCCACTGTAATTAGCAAAATGTACCTTTTAACCCAGTCCTGAGTCCTGAAGTGCAAATATAAATTCTAATTAACAGCCACATCTACTTGGCAAGCTATGCCTGCATGTATATATATATATTTAAATTATTTAAGATAAATAATTACTGGAACTCCTCATTAGTTTTAAGCAGAACCAAATGAGTACAGTATTAAAAAAAATTAACCTGCCATCTTGAAAATATTATACTAACTTCAGAATAAGAGAGCCTTTGTGTTAATGGACCACAGTTCTAGTGTGGGAATTAAGTTCATTTGCTGCTCACATGAGAACCATACTGAGCACTCACCAAAAGCCTGCTGTGGCGAGTGCCGTACAATTCACAAAGGCACCGTGAACTATGAACTCGCTAATCCAGTCACTCGAGTCTGTCCTGTAACAGGGATAGTTTCCAGATTAGGTCAATGACTAAAAAACTTAAAATCTAAATCTTTTCTTTTCTTCCTTTGAGCCGGAGTTTTGCTCTTGTTGCCCAGACTGGAGTACAGGGGCGCAATCTCAGCTCACTGCAACCTCTGCCTCTCGGGTTCAAGCAATTCTCCTACCTCAGTCTCCCAGGTAGCTGGGATTACAGGTGCCTGCCACCGCGCTTGGCTAATTTTTTTGTATCTTTAGTAGAGACGGGGTCTCTCCATGTTGGTCAGGCTGATCTCGAACTCCCAACCTCAGGTGATCCACCAGCCTCAGCCTCCTAAAGTGCTGGGATTACAGGCATGAGCCACTGTGCCCGGCCACTTGTTTGGATCTTAAACCACAATTCCCTCTTCTATTCTCCTGGGATCATGTGATGTGGACGCCCCGTGCAGTTTCCACCGAGACTCCCTGATGACCACAGCCAGCAAGCTCAGCTTCCGTGGAAATGAGCAGATGGTCGTGTGTCTGGCCTATGAGTCAGTCTCTCCCCTGAAGCCTGGCCCAGGACGCGGCCCTGATGACGGGTTTCGTGTGGATTTTCCCCTCTACGTGAGACTTTTCCTTTCCAGCTCATAAGAAGTATTTTGGACAGTGACCTAAATAATTTCTCCGACAGAAGAAGCATGATCTGATCAACTGTGATTGACCAAGCGTGGACTCATAACCCTGCTTCCGAAAGCATTGATCGTCGGTACGATGTCTACATTTGTGTGAGATCAGACTCTGCCTTCTATAACCACGCAGTCAACACTCAGAAAGGATGGCACGACCATCCTCTGGGCGCGGCTGGCGGAGATGATGAAACCAGTTTTTAAATGGTGATTTATTTTAAAGGCAAGTGTTCTCCAGCAGCAAATTAGCAGAGAGAAGCCCATTCCTCCTATTTCCAAAAGAAAGAGATTTTGAGGGAGATCTTAGCTCACCTGAGGGGTTTGGATCAGAAAAATTCTGTGGCTTATAAAGTCGTTTGTTATTTTGCTGTGATTTTATACACAATGGAAGGGTGAGGAAAAGGTCAGCAGTAACTCTGCGGCTGCATTTTAGCCTGAAAAAATGTAATATTGATCGATAGGAAAATGGAAAAAGCGCAACTATTAGCGCCTTACTTGATCTTCTCCGACCTTTACCCCTCCGCGCTGGTTTTATTCTTAAATGTTATGCCTCCTGTTCAAAGGTTTGTCCTGCTTAGTCTTTTATTTAATTAATCCATGATCTTCCTCACTCTCTCTAATGTCGGGACAAGACCGGCTCCTGATTTCCCTGCTGTGCTCCCAAGTCTGGGTCACACGCAACTTGGAGCCGCGAAAGAGCTGCGGTCCGCGGGCATTAACCCTCCATCTTCCTGCGCATCGCTGGAGGGAACGGCTGCTCCGCCCAGATGGCTGTGCTGGTGGCGGCTCCGGCTGTGCTGGTGGCGCCTCCCTGAGCCCTGCCTCCTGCGATGTCCCACGTGAAGCCCCGGGGAGCTGGAGCTGCCTCCTATGGGGGGAAGATGGCTCCTCACCGCCTGGCGGGGCCCTGACACCACAGACCCAGGCCCTGGTGCTAACTCCTGCTGCTCAGGACTGAACATGGCCCAGACGGTCCTGGGTGAGGCATGGCATGAGGGAGTGCCAGGGGCGTCCCCACGTCTAGCAGGCACTGTCGCGCTGTGGCAGAGTCCCGGCCCCATGTTCACCCCAGCCCTGCTGAGGCCTTCAGGAGGGGGGCAGAGACCAGAGCCCCAAGACCTGAAGACGGATTGAGTTGAGGGCATCAGAGGCTCGCCAGGCCTTGGGACGAGTGTGTCGGCACCTGCTCTGGGTTGACAGTGTCCCCAGAATTTACATCCACTTAGGACCTGTATTGTGGCCTCACTTGGCAACATGGCTGTTTCCCATGTAATCAAAGTAAGGTGAGGCCCTACCGATTGGGACTGCTGGGGCCTTAAATCCAGTAAGACCAGTGTCCTCACACGAGGGGAGTGTGGTCACAGACACCCAGGAAGAAGTCACCCACAAAAAGACGGGCAGACATAGGCTAGTGTGGCCGCAAGGCAACCCGAGGCCGGCCGAGCCGGGAGGAAGGAGGCCTGCCAGACACACAGGCGCGTGGGAAGCTAGCAGGCAAACGGGCCCCACTGTGGGGGGACATCGCCCCACGGCATCTGAGATCCCCATTTCCAGGAAAGCCGCCTCCACCTGCTTCCTCATTCGGTGCCACATGAATTAGTGACGCGACTTTGTGTGGACGGGAACTGGAGGCAAGGACACAGGGAGAGGCAAGGACGTGGGGCCTGGTGACCCCTGAGGTGAGGATTCTGCAGGCCCTGGGCCGACTCCCACTGAGGACTGAGGGCCTGAGGCTCATGCTTCCCCCCCAGCACCGGCTCCCTGAAGAGGCCCCTCTGCGCTCTGTCCCTCCTCAGGGGACAGGAGGGGGAGGGTGCAGATAAGGCCTCAGCGGGGCCCCGGGTTATCTGGCTTGACCTTTAGAGAAGCCGAGAGGGGAGTGTTGTCACCCAGAGGAGATAGGGGGTCGCCTGGTGGGAGCAGCCTCCAGCCTTCCTGAGTGGTCAGGGGCAGGGCCCTGTGAAGACAGCCTGGACTGGGGCACTGGCCTGGCCTGTCAGCGCCATCACTGTGTGACTCCCAGACACCCAGCTGTGCCGGCCTGGGCATGCATGAGCGCTCACGTGCCTTTGCTTCTGAAAGGAACTTGCAGGCTGGGCAGCCACTGCTCCTGGGCCTGGACGGTCTCCACGTATGCAGAGGCACAGCCGAGCCACGCACCCACCATGCAAGACAGGGTCTGGACACCCGGAGAGGGAAGCCTCTTGCCACTGGGGAGGAAGAAGACAAGCTGTTTTATTTAGGCGTGCAGTGTAAAATAATGATGGAGACAAGAAATCACGTTGCCGGGCAATCGGCGGAATTGGATTGGCAGAATCAGCTTCTCATTGGGTTTAGTGAAATCCGGGTTATCTCATTTTCCAGGTAACACCAAGACTATGGGAAGGGCAGATGTGGCTTCTTCTTTACCAAAAAAAAAAAAAAAAAAAAAAAAGGAAATGTTAACTTACCACGAGTTCTTCATTCATTTGTGAACAAACATCACCTGCATATAAAAGACTGAGAGAATCTCCGCTTGCTCATCCCAAACGCAGAACCACCGAACCCCAGGAACACTATTGCTGTTTCATTTGATGAGAAGAATCAGAAAGCTGGTATTTTCCCCTATAATCATTGCTTTATAATTCCTTGTGATTGGTTTAATAGCAGAGTGGACAGTTCAATACAACTGCACCCTGTTAAGGATCACTTTCTCAAGGCCTCAGCAGCGTGAGTCCCCACATATTAACGTTTCCAGGAAAAGCACTCAGGGAGCTACAGCTGGTAGGTGGGAAAGACGTTGCTCGATCTAGAGTTTCAGGCAGTTTGGAAGCACACTCAAAGGCACTCTGTTTTATTCAGCAACCCACACTGTGGTACGTAGTGCATCCTTGAATTTCACTCCACAGTACTAGTGACTTAATGTTACTGGTTGGAATTATAACAGGGCTTTATATCACCATAAAGGCACTTTGGCAATATTTTTACAAGGCACATTTTATTGCTCATACCTACACATGTTGCCAAAGTGAAATAATTTTTTGGGGTAGAAAATGCAAGCCAGTGCACCCGGCCGGTGATTGATAATATTTAATGAGAAGTTTTCTAGATTCTAAATTCCATTCTAGTTTAAACACTGATCAGAATAACAGAGAACATGATGCCCTGAGAGGCAACAAAGGGGGATAAGGCGTTTCTAACCAACATAAATCTGTGCGTCACATTCGGAAATCTCCACTCAGGAAAAGGCGGAAATTCCAGTGAACCAAGAAATGTGTTTGCTGTTTGCACATCAAAGAGCAGTTGAGTCAGCCCCTGTGATAGTGTGAAAATCGCTGTGCAAATACTTAATGAGCATAGGAAGAGCAAGACATTTTAAAACTAAAAACCCCCGTGTCTGTTGCGGTGTGTGCTGGGGGTGGGTGGGTGGTGAACTCAGGACCCCCGTGTCTGTTGCGGTGTGTGCTGGGGGTGGGTGGGTGGTGAACTCAGGACCCTCGTGTCTGTTGCAGTGTGTGCTGGGGGTTAGTGGGTCGTAAACAAGTGGGAAAAAAAGGAACAAAAGCCCCAGAAAACCAAGTGCAACCTCAGTGGCTGCGGACAGAGGGGAGACCAGAAATGCAGCGAAGCATGGATTTCAACTGGAAGTACTTTATTATTATTATTTTGTCTACAGGGTTCACCTGATAACTCTACACCAAGTGCTCCTAAAATGGTAATTTGTTTTTTCCCCTTTTTCTTGAGAACCTTTGCTTTTAAAATTATGCCTCAATTAGAAAAGCAGGACTTTGGCACGTTGGTGGGAAATGCCTCGTCTCCTTGGAGCTCTCTGGTTCCTCTGCCACCCTCCAGAGATCCTGCCAGTCACCGTCTTGCCTTCTCTCTGTGTAAGCATCACTTAGACATATAATACCTATTTTGTATAAAGTACGATATGCTGGTTTTTTTTTTTTTTTTTGAGACAGAGTCTCGCTCTATCGCCCAGGCTGGAGTGCAGTGGCATGATCTCAGCTCACTGCAACCTCCGCCTCCCAGGTCGAAGCAATTCTCCTGCCTCAGCCTCCCAAGTAGCTGGGATTGCAGGTGTCTGCCACGACGCCTGGCTAATGTGTGCATTTTTAGTAGAGACAGGGTTTCACCACATTGTCCGGGCTGGTCTCACACTCAGGTGATCCACCCGCCTCGGCCTCCAGATGTGTATAAGAGACAGCTCCTGACCTTGTGATCCACCCGCCTCGGCCTCCAGAAGTGCTGAGATTACAGGCGTGAGCCACCGCGCCCAGCCAAAATATTTTGAAGATCACAAATGAAGGTGAAATCAAAGCAGGAAACATGGTTGATGAATTCTGCTTGGCAGCTGTACGTGCTGACACACAGATGTTTAGCGCCTGCTGCTGAATCCCACACCAATCGTAGATCAGAACCCTGGACGGTTCTGGAAACAATGACCTACACGCCTTCATCCCTTCAAGCTGCCCATGGAGATCCTTCAACGTCCAGGTGTGTGCCCAGTTCTAACCACATTCCGGAAACACAGAAAATGAACAGGGAATTCCCTGGCTGTGCAGACTCCCCTGTCCCAGGTGCTGTTTACTGGAAGCCAGTGTTTCTTGTACACAGGAACAGATTCCCCCACAAAACAGTAGCATCGCTCTAGTGCATTAATAATCATCCTGTGATAACCCGCACTTTCCACTTTCTATATGTAGGTGTGTCTGTATGTGTATAGAGCTGTATCTATACGTCTCTATCTACACCTGTACCTATCTCTACATGAACACCTACACCTGTACTTACACCTATACCTACAGCTGTGTCTATATGTCTATATCTGCAGCTATACCTACTTCACCAATGCCTATACATACACTTGTACCTACACCTATATCTATATCTACACCTACATCTATATCTATATGTCTATATATATAACTACCTCTACGCCTACACCTATACTTACACCTGCATCTATATCTATGTCTGTATCTGTGCCTACATCTACACCTACACCTACATCTATACCTATACACATGGCTACACTTGTATCTATACATATATCTACACCTACACCTACATCT
>NW_012109696.1:5909124-5913442 GCF_000951045.1 Mandrillus leucophaeus | reverse complement strand
ACCTACACCTACATCTATACCTATGCACATGGCTACACTTGTATCTATACATATATCTACACCTACACCTACATCTATACCTATGTCTATACATACACCTACACTTACACCTATAGCTATGCCTTTATCTAGATCTATACCTATACGTATACAGACACCTACAGCTACATCTATACCTACACCTGTGTCACCTATGCTGACACCTCACCTACACCTCTATCTTCACCTACACTTACACCTATACCTACACCTACATCGACACCTACACCCATACTAACACCTACATCTATACCTACCACTATACCTATATTAATATATCTACACCTACCCCTACACCTACGTCTCTCTCTTTCTTTCTCTATCTCTGTCTCTACCTCTATCTATCATCTCTATCTCTATCTGTCTCTATCTCTATCATCCTTATGTTTATCTCTGTCTCTGTCTCTCTATCTCTCTCTATCTCTCTATCTGTCTCCATCTCTGTCTCTATCTCTGTCTGTATCTCTGTCATCTTTATCTCTATCTCTGTCTTTATATCTGTCTCTGTCTCTGTCTCTACCTCTATCTCTATCTCTCTCTATCTCTCTTTGTCTCTATCTCTATCATCTTTATCTCTATTTCTGTCTTTATATCTGTCTCTGTGTCTATCTCTATTTCTCTATATGTGTTTCCATCTCTATTGCTGTCCCTGTCTCTGTCATCTTTATCTCCATCTCCATCTCCATCTCCATCTCCATCTCCATGTCCA
Source organism: Mandrillus leucophaeus (assembly GCF_000951045.1). Taxonomy (NCBI): domain Eukaryota; kingdom Metazoa; phylum Chordata; class Mammalia; order Primates; family Cercopithecidae; genus Mandrillus; species Mandrillus leucophaeus. Next base: position 5,912,694 of record NW_012109696.1, on the reverse strand, counting down.
TCTCCATCTCCATCTCTATCATCTTTTTTTCCAACCTAGCTTCTTGCACTCGTACCCAGTCTAGGACAGCCTTAAGGTGACTTATTCAACTGAAGGAAACACTTCAATCAAAGCTCCAAGCAGCTTTAAGAGTGAAGACCTCGGCCTGGGTCTGTGAGGATGGGACCTCGGTGCCTCAGGGGCTCTCATTTTGTCGTGTCTGGGGGTGTCTAGTTCTCGGGCTGTTTTCTGCTGTGGAGTATGGAAGGCTGAGTGATAGATGCAGGTGTGATGTTTTAGGTTAGAGATCAAAGGCTTACACATCAGGAATTGCGGTCCCTTGGGGCGCCATTTGTGGAAACACATAAAGTCTTCAGGCCTACGTGGAGTCAACCCCCTCCAGTGTTCCCAGAGTTTTCCTGCTCCCTTGGCCAGTGCTTTGTGTCCTCATGTTGGGTCCCTGGGGTGTGAGGTTTCACAACAAGGGGGCTGGGGCCAGGAGCTGCCCGTAGACTGTCCCAGAAATTACAGGCTCTCCCAGGAGTGGGGAGGGCAGTGGGTGGCTCGCGTTTCAGGGACTTGCGTAGTTCTCAGAGAGTCAGGCTTTGTGCTAGCAGGTTACCGTCATGTTGGGGGCCTGGAGGTGTCACAGTGCAAGCTGCCCACCTGAGATGTACACTACACCTTCCTGCCACAGTGCATGTGTGCATGCATGCCCTCACACAGGCACAGGCACACGCACATATGTGTGCACGCACATGTGTGCACATGCGTGCATAGGCACACACATGCATGCGAGCAAGACACGTCAGCACACACATGCACAGGCACACAGGCACGTGCACACATGGTGAAGAGCCTGACCAACAGCTGCACTACAGCTTGAGGGACCCTGAGCAGAGGACCCAGCTCGACTGTGCCCAGGTTCCGGCCCACGGGGACCGAGGGAGGAAACTTGTGTTTCCAGCAACCGTATTTGCTGCGTTCTCTTCTGTAGCAACAGATAACAAATACGATGCTGAATGGAGAAACTGAAGGGCATCTGTAGTCTACTGGCCTAATTTTGAAGGGAGGAGATAGATGTTCAGAGAGAGAAGTGATTTTTCTGGGGACCTGGGGCCAGGTCGTGGCAGAGTCTGAATTTAAGCCTGTCCTCCCTGGCTCCGCACTCCCCGTGAAGCGATTTGCAGGCTCTGAGAAGATGGCATTGTGAGCCCCTCCCTCCCTGCACAGTAGAGGAGGGCAGCCCCACGCACTGGGTGTGCGAGCCACTCTCAGACAAGGCAGGCAGTGTGCCCCTTATAGAGGAGGGAGTGGAGGCAAGAGAAAGGCCACCTCTCACCACGTTATCTCCCTGGAGAGGGGTTGGGTCTGAAGCCCCTAGCTTTACCACTGTGCCATGGCTGCTCAAACTGGAGACCCTTTGAGAATGCAGGGATCAGGATGGGAGCCACTTCTTGAGTGATTTATTTTTTCCATGAAGAATGAATGAGAAATGGGATGGAGTGTGAGTTGTGAGTTGTTGTGTTGAAATAATAAGGGAAAATGGGCTACCCTGCCCAGGACCTTGAGGCTCCATTGAGGCTGATGCCCACCTGGCCACTGTGGGTGGAAAATGAAGACCTCTGCTCCCTCGTGTCCCTTTCCTGAGAGCAGAGGGAAACCTGCCTCTCTGGAGGGTGCAGAAGAGATTTCTGCAGGTGAGGCGTGAAATTTCTTACAGAGGATGCTCTGCTGCAGACCCACGGCACAACAGGTGGCTTTGTGGGCCGAGCCCTGGCCTGGGCAGAGGGCTAAATCGCAGCAGGTGCCATGTGCTGCTTTTGTCATTTTTCAGGACATGTCCCTGGTGGCAGGAGGAGGCTGAGTGGGGAGCACTCTCGTGTTCTCTTTGGTGGTGGAAAGAGGCTGGGTGGGGAGCACACTCTTCACTTTGGTGTTGGGAGAAGGCTGGGTGGGGAGCATGGTCGTGTTCACCCTGGTGGTTGGAGAAGGCTGGGTGGGGAGCACTGTTGTGTTCACTTTGGTTTTGGGAGGAGGTTGGGTGGGGAGCACGCTCGTGTTCACCCTAGTGGTGGGAGAAGGCTGGATGGGGAGCACTCTGGTGTTCACTTCGGTGGTGGGGGAGGCTGGGTGGGGAGGACTCTGGTGTTCACTTTGGTAGTGGGAGGAGGCTGCGTAGGGAGCACTCTTGTGTTCACTTTGGTGGTAGGAAGAGGCTGGGTGGGGAGCACTGTTGTGTTCACTTTGGTGTTCTTGGCACTGTTCTTGAACACATCATGGCAACCCGTGATGCCAAGGGTTGCCTCCTCAGCCCTGTCCCCTGTGGCCTCACCTGTTATCCCAACCGTTGGCCAGCCTGGCTGCCTCTCCATCTGTGACCCCCTCCTCCACTGCCTTCTTCCTCACCGTACCTGACTTCCCCATCCACACAGCATTTTGTACCAAAGCCGGCCCAAGTCACAGCGCAGGCTCCTGTGGGGTTCTGTGCTGTGCAGGCTCCAGCCTCTCCTGCATCTGCTTGAAGTCAGGTCCCTTTCTTGGGTTTTTGCCTCTTTCTAAACACCACCTGCAAACTGCCTCCCCACAAAGGAAAGTAGCAGGGACTTGTTCTCCCCAAGGCACTGCACACTGGCTCGAAACCTGGTCGGGAGGCTTCTTTGGCCAGGCTGGAAAGTTTGACGAGACAGAGTGGCCCATGGCGGGCTGGGGTGTGCTGGGGACAGTCCCTTTTCCTCTGACTCCCGAACCCATCAGGCAATAGTGCAGGAGCCCGAGACGAGGATCTGGTAGGGTCAGAGTCACAGGACAGGGGGTGACCAGCGGGGTCAGAGTCACAGGACAGGGGGTGACCAGCTGGGTCAGAGTCACAGGGCAGGGGATGACCAGCGGGGTCAGAGTCACAGGGCAGGGGGTGACCAGCGGGGTCAGAGTCACAGGACAGGGGGTGACCAGCGGGGTCAGAGTCACAGGGCAGGGGGTGACCACTTGAGGGCCATGGGGTCGGAGGTAGCTAAGGTCCCATGCAATGACCTCCCAGCGTCCTGAGGCTGTCCACAACTCAACCCTGAAAAGGGGTTGCAAGGACAATCACAGCAATTATCTTTTTCATTTCGCTACAAGCACAGAGTAGACACCACACAGCTTCCTTGTCGCCTTCCCTCACGTGCGCACAGCATGGGCATCATTTATACATACAGGAGAATGTGTGGCAATGACATCGGAATCATCACACCAAACGCGGCTGTATCCTTTGTTAATCAAAGTTTATCTGTGTTAGTTAATGGTGTGAAGGAAGCCTGTGTGGAGAAATTACCAAATGTCTGTAAGAAATCTAACATAAACATCCTTTTGTGGCCAAAGAAAGGCATGCTTCAGCCAGAGCCCCAGCATCCGCCCTCTTCCCTGCCATGAAGCTTTGCCGCCTTCTCAACACAGCCCCTTGTATTTCAATGCTGGGAGTTCCCTATCAAGGTGCCCCAGTGCTGGGTGAGACACCCCCCACCTCGCCAGTGTCTTTTTGGAAGACTGAGCCTAAAATCAACAGTGTCGCGGAGGTGGAGAGACTGTCGCGGAGGTGGAGAGACTGTC
>NW_012109696.1:5905958-5908866 GCF_000951045.1 Mandrillus leucophaeus | reverse complement strand
CGGAGGTGGAGAGACTGTCACGGCGTCTCGGAGGTGGAGAGACTGTCTCGGAGGTGGAGAGACTGTCGCGGAGGTGGAGAGACTGTCGCGGCGTCTCAGAGGTGGAGAGACTGTCGCGGCATCTCGGGGGTGGAGAGACTGTCGCGGCATCTCGGGGGTGGAGAGATTGCCAAAGGGGGTTGATGGGCTATTTCAGACCCCCCACTAAACAGCACAGGACCTGCGCTTCTGGCTGGGGTTGTTGCTGTTCCCAAGGAGTGTCGCTTTGGGGACAGTCATCCGGGAGGGATCCCCTCCCTCCTCCTCGGGCCCTTGGGTTGGTGGCTGCTGCCAAGAGAAGGCTGTGGCTGTGCCTCTTCCCGAAGCCCACAAAACCAGGAGAGCCTTCACCTCAGTCCTCAGCGTGTGATCCCCAGGACACAGTGTGCATGTGCTGTACTCGCACACACATGCACACACCCCCCCCACATGTGCACATGCTCCACACTCACGCACACCCAGACACACTGACACACACACACATCCAGCACAACCTCTCAGGTGAGCCTGGCCTGCGGAAGCCTGAGCCTTTTGCTCACATGTTTGCCAGTGCGTGGGCTGGATGACAGGCCGGCAGCCAGTACCGGAACCCGGTGCTGTGGAGCAGAAGGGCTGCTCCTTGACAATCAGACCGAGCGCACGTTCGTTTATGGACAAGCTTCGTGTTCCACAATGGGGTCCTGGGGTGGGTTGGGACGCACCCTGACAGGGCCTGCAGCGACTTTCCCCTGCCCTGGACATGGAAAACCTCCAACACAAGAGTCGTCAGCCCTCTCGGTGTTCAGCTGAACCACGGGGCAAGCCTGCGTGTGCACGTGTGAACGTGGCCTTGTGTGCATGCACGTGTGCACATAGGACTGTGTGTATACTCTGTGTGTCACCAGCTGACCCAGTTTTGGTTCTTGGGTCTACTTAGAGGCTGATACTTTGTGTCCTTGTGTCCAGAGAAGATTTGAAATGCAAAGCAGCGCCTGTACTAGAATATTCTATGGCTGCTCAGCTCTCTCCCAGGGAGCCCTGGTCTTGAGCCACAGCAGAGGGCATCAGCCTTAGCAAGCCCAGCCCCGCCTGGAGGCTCCACTTCTGCAAACTCAGCTGGACCTGGGAGGGTCGCCCAGAGAGAAGTGGGGCTCGGTGAGGGGAGTGCTGGGCCCACTGCTTTTGTTTATTGTTTGCTTTGTTTGTTTTGTTTTGTTTTTCCTGACTAAGCCCTTTGTTCTTCTTGTTTCTGGGGGAAGATCAGGTTCTTCGGCTGGTCTGTAGGGAGCCCTCCCTGTGACCAGGAAATCCCGAGTCAGCAGGACCCTGTCTGTTTGTCTTTCATCCCCATTCCTTGCTACTCCGGGGGCCACCCCAGCAGCATTTCCCAGGCAGCCTGTCGTCAGCCTCCTCCCTGCAGCCTCCTCCTGCACCCTCTCACAAGACGCTGGGGCCTGGTGCTGAAGGACTTACAGGGAAGGAATGTCGGGCTCCTCTGGGCCGGGAGCGCACCTGCGTGCAGGGAGGTTCCTGTTCCGCCACATTTGGCCCCCGGGCACCGCGGGTGAGTGCTGCTGCAGGAAGGAACGAACAGGAGCGAGGCACTGCTCCCGCAGTCTCTCTCCCCTTCCCTCCTCTCCTCCCACCTCCCCTATCTCCTCCATCCCCTGTCCCCGCCCCTCCTTGTCCTCAGGAAGCCATACCCCACTCTGGTGGAGGGGCTCAGGCCGCCGGTGAGGGTGCTGGGGCGGGGCTGTTCTCTCAGTGACTCTGGAGGAGTGGCTGGAGGTTTTCACGGTGAACACAGAAAGGGGCGCTCCGTCCGAGCTGAGCCTCGGGGGCCGTGAGCCTTGCTCTTGGCCCTGCTGCTCATACAGCCCTCTGTGCCTCGCTTCCCTCCCACAGCAAGGAAGGATGACGGGTGCGGGGTCTGCATGGTGGTGCGGGGTCTGCATGGTGGCACGGGGTGGCCACGTTGCTCATGAATCACCTGCAGGTCACCGTGGCTGCAAACACAGCCTTACGCTGGTAAGGCCCTGGGCAGCCACACTGTGACACCCGGGACGCCACACCTGGCGTTTTCCAAATGAATTGAACGGGTAGGAATTTCCACATCCCCGGATACTTCACGGATTTGCGGATTTGCGGAGGGACTGGCCGTGCAGCTCTGCAGAGAGCTCCTCCCACACGCACTCAGGCACACACAACTCTCACCTGCAGCCTAGGCCATCAACACCTGATGCTCACGGAACTTTCTGGAGCTTCCAGGGAGTGACACGAGCTTCCCCAGGAGCTCTGCGTTTCCTGGGAAACTCTGTTTCCCAGGGAGCTCCTTCCCTTCCAGGCTCCACATCTGCGGTGACAGCTGGGAGGCCTGGGCTCGGAGCAGTGACCTTTCCTCACCTCTCCCTGGCACGTCTGTGCCTCTGCCCCTGTGGCATTTGGAAGCCCCCCCACAGCCGCCACACACACCACTGCCTCTGCCGCAGGACATGAGTGGCGGCTGCCAGATGACACCTGTCTGCTGGCCAGAGCGGGCGCCTGACCTCGCAGGCCTGCGCTGGAGGCTCTGCAGGTGGGGAGGGCAGTGTGCAGTGGCCATCTGGCACGTCCCAGAGGCTCCTGGCCTGGGTGGTGACAGATTCTCCTCGCCCCTGATGGCCCACACTCAGGATGGGCTGGTCTTGCATCCTCGGGCCCCGTGTGAACGTGGAAATTCCCAGCTCCTGCCACCCTCCCATCCTTCAACACAGGGACAGGAATGCAACTCTCCCGGTGGCGGCGACCACCACCTGCAGGGGCCTGCTGGCCTCCCCTTTGCACCTGGCTCAGGGGCCTGCTGGCCTCCCCTTTGCACCTGGCTCAGGGGCCTGCTGGCCTCCCCTTTGCA
>NW_012109696.1:5892012-5905908 GCF_000951045.1 Mandrillus leucophaeus | reverse complement strand
TCCCCTTTGCACCTGGCTCAGGGGCCTGCTGGCCTCCCCTTTGCACCTGGCTCAGGGGCCTGCTGGCCTCCCCTTTGCACCTGGCTCAGGGGCCTCCCGACCAAGACTCCTTGAGGCCACTGTGTGACACACACCACACACCCCTGGCACCAGAGGCCTGGGAAGGACCAGCCCCTCCTAGCGGTTCCCCGGGCCCTTTGGGGGAGGGTGGGCACCTGCTTGGCAACCCCTGGAGAGGAGGGGAGGGGCCGCATCTGGTCCATCAATACCTCTATCTTCGCTTTTTACATTTTTATGCAGCAAGCATGTATTTCATCATGTTAGAAGAACAATACGTATTCTAAAAATCATGACACGGAATTGAAGGTGACTTCCTGGCAGGAAGAATGAAATCGTGGGTCCCACCACAAGATGCCGTCACCTTGCTCCCCCTTTCCTTTCCCATTTAAGCATTTTTGTTTTATTTTTTATAGAGATGAGGTCTCACTATGTTTCCTAAGCTGGTCTTGAACTCCTGGCCTCACGTGATCCTCCTGCCCGAGTAGCTGGGACCACAGGCATGCACCATACCTCGCTAACTTTTGCATTTTTTTGCAGAGATGAGGCTCACCACATTGTCCAGGCTGGTCTCGAACTCCTGAGCTCCAGCAATCCCCCCACCTCAGCCTCCCAAAGCGATGTGATTGAAGGTGTGAGTCACCATATCTGGTCTCTTCTTTTCTTTCCCTCCCTCCTCCCTTCCTCTCTCTCTCTCTCTCTTTCTCTCCCTCCCCTCCCTTCCTTCCTTGTAATAGACTTTAGTCTTTAGAGTGGTTTTGGGGTTATGGAAAGAGTGACCAGAAAGTGTGGAGTTCCCACACATGCCCCTCCTGCCTCCCCGGTTGCTCCTAGCATCCCGCCTTAGAGTGGAGCGTTTGTCACAGTCCTGCCAATGCTGCTGTCATTCACTGGAGTCTGCGGCGCACTGGAGGGCTCATGCCTGCGGTGGCACATCCTATGGTTTGGACAAATGGATAGTGACACGCGTCCCCCATTATGCCATCACACAGGGGAGTGTCACCCCTAAACCCCTCTGGGCTCTGCCCGTTCATCCTCCTGTCCTAGCCCTTGGCAACCACGGCTCTTCCCGCTGTCTCCTGAGTTCTGCCTTTCCCAGGCGTCAGGGTGGGGATCGTGCTGCATGCATCCTTTCCAGACTGGCTCCTTCCCTCAGCAGCAGGCACTGAGGGCTCCTCTGTGCCTCTCACTGTTTATCTCCCTTCCTGGTGGCTTTTCGTGGGTGATACCCGCTGTGCCTAGGGCCGTCCCGTGGCCCCTGCTGCCTCATGCTCTGGGGCTCAGGGTGCGTTCCCATCTCCTCAGTCGCCTGGTAGCTCACTGTGGCCTCTTCCCTGCCTCTACCACCAGTTTTTTTCTGGGCATAAAATCTATTCCTGACTCCATTTGGAGCTCCCCGTGGTTCAGGGCATGGAGACCAGGCACACGTAAAGATTGCATCTCTAATTGAATCGAGAATCAGCTGCCTTCAGGACTCACGCTTCATCAGCCTTGCCAAGGCCGAGGCAGGAGGGCTGCTCGAGCCTAGGAGTGGGCAACATAGCAAGCCCCTGTCTCTACTAAAAATAAACAAATTAGCAAGTGTGGTGGCACACGCCTGTGATCCTAGCTACTTGGGAGGACGAGGTGGAAGGACTGCCTGAGCCCAGGATTTCAAGGCTGCAGTGAGCTATGATTGTGCCACTGCACTCCAGCCTGGGCAACAGAGCAAGACCCAATCTCAAGAAAGAAAAGAAAACAAAGCCACCTCTTGTTTACAAAGCTTGCAGCTCTGCAGCGGGAGGGCTGTGTGGACACTTTCTTGGCAATGTGGACCCTGTGGCCATGAATGGCAGCGGTCACCTTCCTGGATGGGGCTGACTTTTCTCTGGCCTGAGCAGCAGCCTGAGCCTCTGACTCCACTCAGCGTGACCTGCAGACAATTGTTTGGGGCCCCATTCTAACTCCCTCCTAGGGATTCTCAGCCATCTTTCTTTTTCCTTGTGGCAAGAGATGGCCAGGACTTTGGAATGGGCAGTGGGTTTGCTGAAGATCACGTCTGTGGAATGCTGGGCTCTGGGGTGGTCTGACCCTTGGGGCGAGCCTCTTTTCTCAGCTATTTCATGACTCTATCCAGATAGGAGCTACTTTAGGAAAAGAGCAACACCTACGGTTCCTGTCCATAGAATGGCATTAGTCGGGTCCCATGGAATACAACTGATTACACCCTGAGCACAGATGAGGTTCTACGAATTCCTGCCGACATTCCTGCACTGTAGCTAAACCTGCGTCCTGTGGCTTCCCTGCCCTGGTGCAGCAACAGCTCCCTCCTTACCTCCTTCGGTATTTTCTTTAATCTGCAGGAGGGGCCAGTGGTTGACTTCGGGTGTACACTGTCCCTCCACACCACTTCCCTGTCTTCCATGGTTTCTCTTATTCATTTTCTTCCACCTCCCAGGCACTGACCCCCAGGAGTGACCCCGAGGGTAGACCATGCCAGGAAGCACACTGGCTGGGGGGACCCTGAGGCCTCCCAGGGAGAGGCAGGAGCCGGAGGCAGCAGGAGCTGAAAGGAGTTGCCTGTTCTTTACAGTCTGTGCTGTGTACCCTCTGCCCCCAGGAGGCATCCTCAGAAGTGGGGAGGGAGAAGGAGGAATGGAGGAGTCTTTTAGCATAGTGTGGCCTCCATCTTCCCTCCCCAGGACACCGGGGACCATCCTGAGGGTGGCTTGAGTTGAGGGCCCCTCTGCAGAGGCTGGCAGTCAGACCCACACCCTGAGAGCGGGGCAGGAGCATTTGGGGATTTATGACCTTAAGGGTCCTTCTGGAGTGGAGAAGAGCAGCTGCCTCGTCTGCTCAGCCTGGACACCCCTCCTGCCCGTCGGGAGACACTCCGAGGGTGTTGCTTGTGAGTCTTGGGATGTGTGATGTCCTGTACACGCTGCCCAGCTCGATGTGAGGCTATGTGCTGTCCTGACGCCTCTCGCAGGGTCCATCAATCACCCCCCAGCACAGACTCCGCTTACCCCGCACTTACAGCCGTCACGTCGCTAAATGGCTCTGCCTATTACCGCAGCGCAAATACATGATCCTTTCACTTTGCAGATTCCATGTAATTGTGCGTGGACTGTGTCAGCTTCGGGTTTAATTGGTGTGTAGGCTGCGAGGCATGAATTACAGCATGTGTAATTTATTTATGCAATAAAATTTACCATTAACCGAGAGAGGAAAAATAAAGAGAAAAATAATATGTTTTGTACTATAATTACATAATAAAGTTTGAATTAGGAATATCACTTGGCCCACAAACTTCCTCTGGCCTGAGAAAGATCAGAAAGCAACGTGGTCTCTTCAGTCCACTCCTGGATTCTCAGGAGGAGCACGTCTGCCTCTAAGTGCAGCAGGACAAGCAGGTTGGTTGTAAACGGAGCCCTGGGGAAGAGTGGGTCCGTTGAGAACCAGCTGCATTGACGGGGACGTGGCCAGGCCAGGTCAGCTGGAGAGAGATGGAGAAAAGTAGGGGACGGGTAGAGAGAAAGCTAATTTTTTTCTTATATAAAATGAATTGTGAAAACTGCTCACTGGATAGCCAGGCCACTTACTCATAAAGAAAAAGCAAGAGAAATGCCTGCTGCTGCGCCTGGGTGTTCAGTTCCAGGTCTAGGGCCACGCCAGAGCTCCCGGTCATCCTCCAGCTGAAATGCTAAGATGCGGAGGCCTGGCTCCCCATGACCTTTCCACCAGAGCCCCTGGCATGACTTAAAATCTGTGATTCTTTAAAATGATTAACATCCCCGCTACCCCCACACCCGGGCTATGACTCTATTCTGCTGTGGTGACTCCGCGGGTGAGGCTGGGATGAGCCGGAAGGAACTGCGTGCTCGCCAGCGCCTCCCAGCCCAGGTCTGCGGTCCGTCCTCTGGAGCCCGGCGCTGCCTCCACGTTGGCTCCGGGGCCAGCACCCCCGGGCTGAGCGCAGGGCCAGGGGCCGGCGGGTTCCAGAGGGAGCGTTTCCAGGGCAGGATGAAAACCGAAGTGCCTGTCAGGCAGGGGGCAAGGACAAGAGAAACGCCCCTCTCAGGCCTGGGAGAGACTGTGGGGCCAGCTCAGGGACCCCCAGCGCTCAGGGCCGCCGCTTCCACGGGGAATGCTGGTCGGCGCGGGCTCTGGACCTTCCCGCATGAGGAGACCACAGGAGCCCGGGCTTTATGAGGCCTCTCTGACCCCGAACCTGGGCTGCTGGCTCCCGGCACAGGCTGGGGCGGCGTGGGGCGGCCGGAAGCGCCCCATCCCTCTGCTGCCCGCCTGGTTCACTCGGGCCCGGCGGACCCTGACCTGGCCCTGGAGGCCGCTGCGGCCCGCACCCGGCTCCTCAGCAGCCCCATGACCGCCGGCCCTCACCGGCCCTCACACCCCAGAGCGGCGCACAGGGCCTGGGCCTGAAGACGTCCTGACGGTCCCTGAGCAGCCGGGCCCGCGCAACCCGGGGTCCCCGGGAGGGAGTGAGGCTCCGGGCCTTCAGCAGACGCCAGGGCCGCAGACAGCCCTGACCCGAGCTCCAAAGACCTCCGAGCCGGGCTCCTAGAGAACCACCCCGCGCCGTGCGTCCCAGTCAGTGCCCCCCGGAAGGCGGGGACGGCAGGCGAGATCGTCCGCAAGGAGTCGCGTGAAGACGCCACCGGGAAACATGGCGGCCGCACTCGGAGGAGGGCTTCGCCCGGAAGTTGTATTTTTCTTCAGCTCCTCTGTGTTTTTCAAATCTTCTGTAGAAGTGTCTATAGTGACAATCAGAAAAACAATCTGAAGGAAAGACAGGAATTGCCACCGACCCCGGGGCTGCATTGATTGCTGGACATTTGTCACGGTCTGAGCCGTGGGGCCCCGCCCCGCTCAGCCAGAGCCTTCAGAGCCGGGAGGGCTAGGAGGGGAAGCGGGGCGGGGTTTGAGGACTGTTTCTCTCCGACAGAAGGAGTAATGGGGCCGTCATGTAGGCAAGGTCAAAGGACAGTGTGACGGTTGCAGGGTGACCCGAGGCCAGCTGTCCTTTGCAGAGCAGCTGAGCTGTCAGTGAGGGGTGAAGTGTGGAATGGGACTCGCTGACGAGAGCCCACTCCTGCCTGGGCCGGGACGGGCGTGGGGCCCAGGGCGGGTGTGGCTGGAGGGGGGCTTCCCGGGTGCACCGGCAGGGGGGCTCTGGGAGCAGCGGCCGGGATAGGAGGCGGATGCATCTGCCTGCTCTGCCCAGGCCTGGGGCCTGTTCCCACCAGGACGTGCCCCAGAAGAGGCTCCCGCTCTGTGGGAAAATCATTCTGCTCCTCTCTACCGTTCAGCCCTGAGGCAGAGCCTGCACTGCGGTTTCCTGAGTTGGGAGCTGTGGTTGTGAGGATCCCTTCGTCTCTATTGTTCGGGGATCTCCTTGACCTCAGTAAAAGCCACCATAAATCCCCCAACCTCCTGAGAGCCTCCGCTTGGCTCTGGTGGGGCAGTGTCCTGGAAGAAGGTTTGGGGCTGCTGCTCCTGGCTGAGAGTCTTCCAGAACGACCCTACTCAATGTCCAGGAATCATAGGAGCCCAGTGTCTTGGCCTCACCAGGCTCTGTCACCCCCTCAACCCTGTGGCCCTGCAGTTCTTGAAGCTCAGGTCCCAGTCCTTGGTGACCACTGAACAACCCCGGCCTCTGCTTACTTCTTCAGGAAGCTGGAGCCTTAGCCTGTTAGCAACGTCTTTCCAGCATCCCTGGGAGAGAAGCAGCTTGCCAGCCCTCTGGGCTTGGTTTTAAACCTGCAACTGGAGCGTGGCCCAGAGGTGTGTGTGCCTGGGCCCTGCCCAGTGAGCGAGAGCCTGGCTCTGAGCATCCTGCCTGAACATCCCCAGTCCCTGGCGAGGCAATGCCACTTACCAAGACACCTTGGGAGCTGAATTCGGCAACGGGATGGCACGAACGCCCAGCTTTCCCATCTAATGAGACGGCTTCCACTGAACTCACAACGCCGTAAACCTTCCAGAGACCGAAGCAACGTGCACCCAGAAATTGTTTGGATCATTCTCTGCCTAGACTAATTTAGAGGGAAGATTCTCAGCGAATCCATCCCCAACCCTTGATTGTTTCCTGCAAGAACGTTAGGTCCCACTGTGCTTCAAAATGTTTGGAACAGGAACTGATTCGTTTGTTCCTAACATGACACCTGGAGGAGGCAGAGTTGCTGTGGATGCCACGCCACCTCGCAGCCGTGACAGCTAATGACGCCTGCGCTCCCCACTGTGGTCCCTGCCTCATCCTCTGTGCCGTTGTCTTGTGTGTTCCGTTTATATGAATGGCAACAAAAGTAGAAATCAGAAAAGAAAAATGGGCTTCAGTGAGGCTGTTTTTTTTTTTTTTCCTCCTTCAACCCAGGAAATTCAGATCAATAAAAGTGTAATAGAAAGATGAGAAGAAAGAACATCCCGAAGTAGTGTGTTTAAATCACTCCAGCACCAAGACCGCGCATCCTGGGAAGCACAGGTGTCCTTTTCACAGCCTCACGAGGAAAGCAGGTGACTTCTCCACAGAGGCTCTTGGTGGGGCTCCTCGATTTGGGGTCGTCTGCTTTTGCAGCCTGGGCACGCGGGGGTGAGAACACAGCTGGGCCAGCCGTTTTGCTGCAGTGCCCCGGGCATCTTCTGGGTGTGGGGAGGCAACTCCACATGGGAGGTGCCGGTGGGTCCCAGTCCCAGGCTTGTGCCACTTTTCTGAGCCCTCTGGGCCGGCTTCATGCCTTCCGGGCCTGCTGAGCTCCGTGCCCTACCTGCCACCCCCAGAGGGCAGGCTGCCGCTGTACCCATGGGGCATCACTGCAGGGTGGGCTCACCAGGGGCAGCTTCTGCGGTGTGGTCATGTGGTGGCCTGTGATGGGCAGTCAGTCTTGACCAGGGGCTAGTAGGAAACCAGGGTTAGTTTTCCCACAGGGACCAATCTTTCTGCAGAGGACAGCATCGATTGGCTTCTCAGTCCTGAAGGTCTGCATGGCCATCCTTCCTCAGGTCCTCTCCAGAGGCTCTGCTGGCTGGTCCTTCTTTGCCACAAATGTTTGGGGTTTCTGGGCCTGCAGCTGCCCTGCTGTGAGCCTGCATCGAGCCTCATCCTGTGTGTGAGGGGGTCACTGAGCTAGGAGCTTGTGGCTTCTCGAGGGGGTGCAGAAGTGGTGACATCAAACCCAGCCCGTGCTGTTCCCACTGCGCCTCCATCCGTGTGGTGCTGTGATGCCCGTCCTGAGGTCACGGGATGAAGTGTCTGCTGCCTTGGGTTTAGGGCAGAGTCGTCCTCTACAAGAACATCACAGGAAATGTGCAAACAGGATCCCAGAATGGAGCCATCGACATGTTCGGCCTGTTTTCATGGAATCCCAGGACAGATCTTGTTGCAAAACGAAAAATCTTTCCACAAAATGACCAAGCGCTCCCTAACAGGCGCCATCTACGAGCCTTACATTTGGGCTGGTTGGTTTGCTGATGTCAGGCTTCCTCGGCCTTGGCACGACTGCCTGTGGGCCCATTCACTTTGCTGTCAGCCTGTCTTGGGCACCGTGGGACACTGAGCAGCAGCCTGCCCCCACCCTGCAAGGCCAGCAGCACCGGTCCAGGGTGGCGATGACCTCAAATGTCTGTAGATGTCACGAGTGTCCCCTGTGGGGGGCAGACTCCGCCCAGTTGAGAAGCACTGACTTAAAAAGTGACTTTTCATTCTTGATCTGGCAGAAAGGCTTGGGTAGCAGCCAGGGGAATCCACGCCTCCCTCCACGGGGCCTCTTGAAATCCACGCAGCAACACCAGGCTCCATCTGGGGCAAGGCACGGCAGTGAATGCCAGGACTTCCAGCAGCTTCCGCTGGAGTTGGGGGCGGAGGGAGGTGAAGGCCCCTGTAGTCAGCACGTGACTTGTCATGGGACAGGCAGCATCCAGGGGTACGGGTCCTGCAGAGGGGACCATGGCTGAGTTGTATTGAGCCCCTCGGGAGGGGAACCACCGAAGCCTGCCATGGTCCCCTGAGCCCTGCAGTAGGGCAAGCTCATCCTCTGTGATCAAGCTCAAAGCATCCCTCGTTGGCCGTAATGTCTCACTGAATATCTCTGACCCGGAATGTTTTCTATAACTCTTCAGAGTTGCATGACTGTTGATGTCAGCAGCATTTCCTGAGGCCTGTGAGCTTTAAAGCACCCATGTGCAGTTTTATTTCTGTTGACTTGTCCTCAGTTTACCTATTTTATGCTCCAGGAGGGATCTTTAGTTCCAGTATGCCAGGATTAGGGGGGCTGTTTCCCCAGCTCCTCCCACAGGCTCAGCCCCAAGTCCAGGGTGCTCACCCACTTTCTACCATCAGCTGTGACACCCGGGCCCGAAAGTGGCTTCTTCTGTGCGGATGTCCCCTGCAGGGACTGGCCAACAGGATGATGCTGCTTATGTGCAGAACTCGCTTTCTGTGATAAAGAAATACCACGTTGCTCAAGCTCTCCCAGCAGATTGCTCCTAAGCACGGAAGAAAGTGGCCTTAGAACATTCATTCATCACCTTTCCGGTGGGGGCCACTGAGAGCCCCACATGTTCTGGCTCTGGGGCTGCATCAGTCAACGAAACAAAGTCCTTTTCCTGGGAACTCCTGTCCTGGCTCAGGAGGTCACCGCCTAAGTAGTCACCACCCATCCCGAATCTGCTGTGTTTAGAAGGCCATGGGCTGGAGGACCCGGGAGTGGATGCTTTTGCCCCAACGATGGCTGTCACCCAGAGTCCCATGGGGCCACCACCTCCGGCAGCTAAGAGAGACCTGGTGGAGAATCACAACCTTCCCTACCTTCCAGCAGCTCGGAGGTAGCTCTGCTGGTGGGAGAATCACAATTTTCCACCTGTAAGTAGTTGAATGTTGCACGTGACACACTGGGCAGAGTTGCCAGTGTTTCCCAGACATCAACGTGCTTTCTAAATAGAGGCCACAATGTTGAGGCCAACTGAAGCACAGTTCTGAGCCCAGTCAGGTCAGAGCCCCATGAAGTGGAAACGTCAGATATCAGTAAGTTACACCCGGTTTGGAAGTTCAGCTGAGACCAGGCTTTTAACAGGCAGGTACACCTGTCTTCCAGGGTCAGGGAGAGGCCTCCTGATGTCCATTTAGCACGTGGCGAAGGCTCTTCCAGGGCAGCTTACAAGCTTTGAGGCTGGCGTTTCCTACCATGGCGCCTGTCTTCACAGTCCTCCAGGATGGCGCCGTGACTGCGTTCCTGTCTGGTGGGAAGAGGCGGTTCTGACCCTCCCTGGCCTTTCCTACCATCATGGCCCCCACTCTGCAAGTCAAGAGACCAGCACAAGGGTCTGCCCATTGCTGGTCACTCACATGAAGCCCACATTCTGCATCTGAGGGAATGACTCAGCCAAGCACAGGCCACTGTGAGGAGGGTGGAACCCAGACCCGGTTCTCCATCTGGCCCCCAAGAGTTCCTGCCTGTGGGCCTCCAGGAGTCAGCATTGATTCAGAGCCACTGTCTAGAAATTGCCAGAAGACCCATGGAATGTGTCTTCCCACAGTGCAGTGACTTGGAAAATGGTCCCTGCAGGGTCCCTTTGGGGAAGGGACAGATTCCTGGTGGTGTGGCAACGTCTTCACTCAAGGGAGCCCAGAACCCCGTTCCTGCAAGGGCCCTTGGGGCTCTGACCTGCCTTAAGTCTGGCCAGGGGTTAAGAGGCCGTGATTCAGGTCAAACCTCAATTTATCAGGGTTGGCGGTTGCTTTTTCTCTGTTTTATTTTTCCTTTTCATTATACAAATCAAGTAAGATTGGAGTTGGCTGTTGCTATGGTTTGAATGTCTCCTCCAAAACTGTTGAAATGACGCCCAGTGTGGCCGTGTTGAAAGGTGGGAAGCCTTGAAGAGATGATTGGATCCTGAGGGCTCTGCCCTTGGGAATGGATTAACCCATTCATGGATTCAGGGGTTAATGGGTTGCTGTGGGAGGGGACTGGTGGCTCGATAAGAAGAGGAAGGGAGACCTGAGCTGGCACGTTAGTAGGGTCGCCCCCTTGCCATGTGATGACCTGAGCTGCCTCAGGTACCCGCAGAGAGAATCCCCACCAGCATGATGGCTCTTACCAGCTGTGCCCCCTCAACCTTGGACTTCTCAGCTTCCATAAGTGTAAGAAGTAAATTCCTTTTCTTATAAATTACCTGGTTTTGTTAGCAGTGGTGGTTATCGATATGGGTCTGCAGCAACCTCAATTCTTGGCTCCTTAAAAAAAAAAAATTCAACTGAGAGGCAGAAGGCAGGAGAGACCAAGGTGAGCTTTAGACAGGAGTGAACATTTATTAAAAATCTCTAGACAAGGAATGCGAGGAAGGAAAGTCCACTTGGGAGAAGGTCAAGTGGGTGACCCGAGAGACCAAGTGTGTGGTTTGGCCTCTTGACTCGGGGTTATGCATCGGCACTTTCCCGGGGTCACCTCTCCCCACTCCTGAGATCTTAGGAAGCTGCTCATCACCAGCTTCGGGTATTTTCTCTCTATGAGCAGCCTGCCTTTCCCTGGCACCGGCTGTGGTCAGTTACTACTTTACAGAGACAGCGTGACAACCGCCTGACCACCGCCTGATGGTCGCCGACACTCCTGGGGTGAGCGGACCCTCTCCTGCCCGGCTCACACCACGCTGGCTGCCCACTGTATCAGGCTCAGGTATTCTGTTATAAGCAAAAGAGAACAGACGATCACAGTTCTCTCCTTGAGTCCCAGGAATGCTGTGATTCACGGGTTGTCATCAGAGATCTCTGTGGGCCAAGCCATGGCCATGTTTGGACAGTCCTGCTGCCCACTGTGTAACCACAGCCACCTCATCTACGACTTGCCCCTGGGCCCCTGCCCTTCTGGGATTTCGTTTTCCCCTTTGAATGTGGGGGCTCTGAGATAGTGGCAGCATCTCTCACGGTGACGGCGGCCTCAGATCACAGTTGCGGTGGAGTCTAACAGTGGAGGCTCTCTCCTCATCCATGCATTTCTCAATGCCGTGGGGAGGGGAGTCCTCTGGGCTCTGGAGGAAAAGTGACGCAGTGGGCAAGAAGGTCATGCATAAGAAACCTACCCACGGCGACAACTCCCTCTCATAAGCTCTGTTTTCCTTTCCTGTTAGCATTTGGCTTCATTTTACGATAGCAACCATCAAGTCTGTGTTTCAAAACTGTTAGAGCCACTGGTGGTCACTCAGACGAACACAGTGAAGCCAGCAGACATAGGGCACCGGTGCCTGAACGTTCCACGTCTTCCACCCTGGTCCATCACCCTTACGAGCCATTGCCATGTATATTCCCCGTGTTTCTGTCGACAAAAAGTGGCAACGTCTTGCAGTTCTTTTTGTGTGCATGGTGCCTCCTCCTGGCTCTGACCCTGGGACTTAGGAATGGTTCTAGGTGATAGGAGGTGACAGTAGACTCAAGTCTTTCAGGCCAGGAGTGGGTGGTTGGGGCAAGGGCAGGAAGCAGTGCCCTGAGTGACTGGGGAATTCAGGGTCTCAGCTTCTCGGATTCTGCCCACCTGCCTCTCCCCACCCCGTCACCTCCACCTGGAGAACCTGCAGGACTGTGAATCCCGCACGGCTGACTCATCCTGTTGTGCTGGTTCCCAGAAATTGCAGACCTGTGGATCCTGGAGATAAGGGCTTCCTTCAGGCCAGCACAGAAAGTCAGGAGCCGGCGTTCAGAGTCCCAGGGCGATCCAGTCCCTGCACCCTGCAATTTTATGACCCTGGTGCAAGCCGCAGCCGCGGGTCCCGAGAGCCGCGCCATGTGTAAACATGCGCCAGACTCAGATGACTGCAGCGATAACCGCGTGACTCCTCCGGGACCACGTGTGAGTGCCCCTTCTCCACAGGTCACAGGACCACCTATCAGATCAGGAGATCACCCGAGACTCCTGTCCTAGAGGCGCTGCCCTCCTGAAAGCACACCTGGCACTCGGATCATGCTCTGTCAGAAAAACAGAGCCATTGTGATTATGATTATGGGAATATAGGGTTTACATGTGGGAGTTGCTGGGGAGGGCATTTCAGGACAGCCTTGACCAAAGGGCTGGGGAAATGGTCCAGGCAATGCCAACGGGAAGCCCCAGAAGCGGAGAGGAAAGCCATCCACCAGGGGACCCTCACCAGCCCCGAGATCTGGGTGGGCCAGGTGTCCCAAGCCTGCCGTCTGCCTCCTTCGGGAAATTCAGGCTTCCTTCCACCTGGGCCTCCCCCTCCTCCCCAGAGCTCCCCTCAGGGACAGCTGGTGGGAAAGACGAGAATGAACACATCCAGTCCAGCTCTGAGCCAGGGCAGGTGCGATAGATATAGGCTGGGGGTCCCGTCTCCCTTGGTTCTCATCTCCCCGGGCTCTAATCTCCACTGAAGTGTTTTACACAGTAAACCCCTCAAAGCCAACTGAAGCACTCGACTGTGGTTCTGATTAAACATCGTTCTGACAAAGGAAATATTATCCTAAAAGCCCTAATACTACAGATGGGCCCTGTTTCTCTGGGTGCTGCCCGGTGTGCTTGGAGAGGGGTTTGGTGACTCAGCCGTGCCCCAGGGTGGGGCTTGCCGGCCTGCAGGCCCCGCCACCTTCCCGTAAGTGCCGGTCTAGCTGAACATCAAGATCCCCGGAGGGCCATATGTGATGCTGTAACTGCTGGTGTCACTTTACAGTGAAGACATTCATTATGTCCTTTTTCAGAGCATATTTGATGCGGAGGAGGCCGCTGGAGGCCCAAGAGGAGCGAGGAGAAAGTGCAGGTCCCTGAGCAGCCCCTGGGCCTTGTGCCAGCCCCTGGGCGCCACGCCACGCCATGCCACGCCACGCCACGCAGCTGTGGGCAGGTCAGCGAGGCTGAGTCGCAAGGAACAGGAGGGTCCTCTCCAGGCTCCGGGGCCGGGGCCCTTGGAGCTCAGCAGTTTCTGGTTTGACGGGAGAGGGATCAATCCCACAAAGGTAGAAAATGTAATACAGAATATTGAATCGCGGTGAACAAGTCTAAACAACTTTAAAATGACCTTCTAGGAAGACCTGTGATACGATTTCTCCCTGCTTTCCACGTATTCCGTACCTACATTTAAATGACGAGATGCTTTTATTTTAAGTAGCTGTGTATTTGTATCTCACACCGTCCCGCACGGATGTCATCTCATAATCTCCCAATTTATTGGCCAAGCAGGACCCCTCCTCCCCACCGCAGGCCAGGGTCTGGGTGGGCAGGGGCTGGTCTGACTCACAGCACTTGTCAAACGATGGATAAGGATGCAGTGAAGAAACACAGACACACCCTCACTCTGGAAGTTTCTGTGACTGAGGTTTTGGGACTGACATCAATTTTTAATACAAGGGCAGCAGTTTTAAGGACTCAGTGGTGGTGAGGACTCATTGGAAACAAGAAAATGTTTGCCTACTTTGCAGATGTTTATGTTTTCTAAAATAGGTCTGTTTTTAAAAAAGGCATTTAAAAAGGGAAATGCTACATTCAGTGAGAGAAGAAAGTGGTAAATGTCAAGGATAATTATTTTGTGCTTGAAAGCAGAAGAAAATGAATGATTCCTGATTTCCTGAAGCATTTAAACTAAAACAGAACAGCCCCCTGCTCTGTGTAGGTGTGGAGAGAAGGGTGTGTGGGGAGAGGGTGTGTGGGGAGAGGGTGTGTGGGGAGAGGGTGTGTGAGGAGAAGGGCGTGTGGGGAGAGGGTGTGTGAGGAGAAGGGTGTGTGGGGAGAGGGTGTGTGAGGAGAAGGGTGTAGGGAGAGGGTGTGTAGGGAGAGGGTGTGTGGGGAGAAGAGTGTAGGGAGAGGGTGTGTGAGGAGAGGGTGTGTGGGGAGAGGGTGTGTGAGGAGA
>NW_012109696.1:5871799-5886826 GCF_000951045.1 Mandrillus leucophaeus | reverse complement strand
GGAGAGGGTGTGTGTGGAGAAGGGTGTGTAGTGTGGGGAGAGGGGTGTGGGAGAGGGTGTGTAATGTGCAGAGGGTGTGTGAGGAGAGGGTGTGTAATGTGCAGAGGGTGTGTGAGGAGAGGGTGTGTAGTGTGGAGAGGGTGTGTGGGGTGCCCTCTCCTCTAGATCAATCCTAGTGTGTCCGATGTTTCCTTCCGCATGCTCCCCACACAGGTGGCTAATCTGGAATCCTGGTCAACCAAGTCTGCAGCCCTGCAGCCCACTGCGATGTTTGCTGAGCGGCAGAGACAGGTGAAGCGTTGTTCTGATAACCCCCTAATCGGCTGCAGCTGTAGGTGAAGGAGCAGCTGAGGATAGAAATCAAGATAAGAGCAACAAACCCAGGCTCCCGCGAGAAGCCAGCGGGTGTCCAGCTTGAGGGTGGAGGAAGGCCTGCGCTGCCTGGACGACGACCGACTGTAGCAAATTCACCCCAGGGCTGGGGGTCCACGTCCAGCCAGAACGCAGAACTTGCCGGGGTGCGCTGCTCACACAGGCCCTGTTGTCCCCGCCGTGAGGGTGCTCAGCTCTGCGTGGTATGACTGTGGGCCCTCAGGTGTCCTTGTGCAGGGCTCAGCCTCCCCATCCTCTGCAGCGGGGGCATTCTAAGCAAGTGTCTTGTTTAAAAAACAAAGGTAGTAAAAAGTGGAGTGTGAGGGGTTAACACACTGGCTCCTCCTTTACTATGGGGGGTCCCTGGCAGCTCCCTCTGTTGAAGGACGCAAGGGGCATCTGTGCTGCTCCCGCAGGGATGTTTCCGGGGCCCCATGTGACTGTGTCCATGTCCGCCCCTCTCACCTCTGAGCTCCTCCCCACTGCACTTGTGGGCGGAGCAGCCCGGGAGACCGTATGTGGGGTTTTCCAACCACAAACCATGGGGGCTCTGGAGTTGATGTGCCCCTCAGCATGGCCATGTGTGCCTTTTTCTCCACTCCTGACCATCAGCTGCCACCAAGAAGTCAGCCAGCCCCGCAGATGGACAATCAGTGCCCAAAGCAGGAAGGAAGGGCTTTGTCGGGGGAGCTTGTGTAGTTGTCTGCTTCGTCAGGGCCTCAGCTCTTTCCTGGTGACTCCTGTGGGCCGATGTGCCCATCACGGGGCACAGAATGGGACCCCTGCCATTCCCGTCCTCCCTGCAAACCACAGCCAATGTCCAGGCCCCGCCTTTCACTCGAAGCTCAGTCCTTGTTCTGGCCGGGGGATCTGGTGCATCCTGCTGTGTCCAAGGCCCTTGCTATGGTCCCTGGAGTGGTCTCAGGGGCTGCACCACACCGCAGGGACCTCGGATGGCCCCCGTGTCTCACTGAGCAGACAACCTATTTTCAGTGTGCAAGTGATGAGCAGGAAGCAGCGTCACCCCTAAACCTTGAATTTCTTTGCCAAGCAGGAAGTGGTATCACCCCTAAACCTTGAAGTTCTCCCGTCCTGGGCATCCCAACTACCTCCTTCAGGGTCACAAAGATAGGGAAAGACCCAGAGACTCCAACGTATCCTCCAGGACCTGCAGATGGGCAGAGGCAGAGGCAAGTCCAGCACCCGTGCTATGCACTGGAGACCCAGAGATCAGGCCAGGTGCCTGCATCTGTGCCGGCCATGCCACTGCAGCAGCGCTGTCCCCAGACACCTGGAACCGTCCACGTGCACAGCCCGTGGCTGCTCTGGCGGAGGTGTCCCATGCACCCCCTCATCTGATGTCAGTTACGCTCCTACGCCAGGCCAGTGCTGTTGCAAAGCTGGAGTTTGTGCTCAGGCTGATTATCTTGAACTTGGCCGTATGTCCCATGAAGAGAGTCTCTATTATCTGATTCATTAATAAAGGGCCCATTTATGGCTCCCTGGTGAATGGGACCCACTTGTGCCTGGGATCAGCCCTGTCCACTGTGGGCGAGGGAGGGCCCTGTGTGCTGTGAACACAGGGGCCTGGGCAGGAGCAGGGGGCAGGAAAGCAGGGGAGCCCCGGGAGTGCAGCCAGACAGAGAGCTCTCACCTGCCCCCTGGGAGCCCGCAGGCTGCATTGAGCTCCTAGGCGCTGAGGCTGGGAGTGCAGAGGCAGGGCCCTAGAGGAGGCTGAGCTGGCAGGTGTCATTCCCTCTCCTGGACTGTGTGAGACAGGAGGGCGGTGCATGTGAGCACCTGGGGGCTTCATGCCGGAGAGCAGCAGCCTCTGGGGAAGAGCAAGCTCGGGCCCCAGCACTGGGGAGCCCAGAATGGCTGAGCTCCCGGGCACTGGTCCAGGGCTGCCTGCTGACACCTGGTCCCACATGGGGCGGGGCAACTCCTCCATCCTTCCCCCCAAAAATGAAATAGGCCCCAGGGTCGTCTGTAGGTGCAGGCCTCTGATGGTTCCTTCCAGCCCACTCTGAGCCTGCAGGAGGCTGTGCAAACAGGTGTGCTTGTGTGTGGGTGCATGCATGTGTGTGTGTGTTTGCATGCACATGTGAGTTTGTGTCCCTGCCTGAGTGCCTGCATGTATTCCCACACATGTGCCTGTGCGCTGCATGTGTTAGTGTGTATGTGCATGAGAAAATGGGAGAGGGACACATGGAAACAAAGGGAGAGAGAAGGAGGAGTGTGTGAGTGTGAGTGCATGTGTATCTGTGTGTGTCAGTATGAGTGCATGCATGTGAGTGTGTGAGTGTATGTATGAGTGTGAGTGCATGCCTGTGTGTGTGAGTGCATGCCTGTGTGAGTGCATGCGTGCCTGTGAGTGTGAGTGCATGCATGCCTGTGAGTGTGTGAATGTGAGTGCATGCGTGCCTGTGTCAGTGTGTGAATGTGAGTGCATGCATGCCTGTGAGTGTATGTGTGCCTGTATGTGAGTGCATGCATGCCTGTAAATGTGAGTATGAGTGCATGCATGCCTGTGAGTGTGAGTGCGTGCATGCCTGTGAGTGCATGCATGTCTCTGAGTGTGAATGTGAGTGCATGTGTGCTTGTAAGAGTGAATGCATGCATGCCTGTGTGAGTGTGAGTGCCTCCATGCCTGTGTGAATGTGAGTGCATGTGTGCCTGAATGTGAGTGCCTGCATGCCTGTGTGTGTGAGTGCATGCGTGCCTGTGTGACTGCATGTGTGCCTGTGAGTGTGTGAGCATATGCGTGCCTGTGAGTGTGAGTGCATGCATGCATGCCTATGTGTGTGAGTGTGAGTGTGGGTGCATGCATGCCTGTGAGTGTGAGTGTATGTGTGCCTCTGAGTGTGTGTGTGAGTGCCTGTGTGCCTGTGAGTGCATGTGTGCCTGTGAGTGTGTGTGAGTACGTGCGTGCCTGTGAGTGTGAGTGCATGCGTGCCTGTGAGTGCATGCGTGCCTGTGAGTGTGTGAGTGCATGCGTGTCTGTGTGAGTGTGAGTGTGTGTGTGTGCATCTGTTCAAGGGGGTGTGCACATACAGACAGTGAGAAAAGGCGTCCTCTGCAACTCCAACCTCCCTGGTGGCCAAAGGGGCTGGGGCTGCTGCCTTGTCCAGCTCTCTCCTGCCCACTCCTCTGTGCCTCTCCCCATCCTGCCATCTGCCCTGGGAGACAGCAACTGCGCCTGGGGACCTTGAAAACTAAGGAGCACTTCGCCCTTCCCGGTGCCTTCGGATGCAGAATCTCACCTCACTCCCTTCAGCTGGGCCACCCTAAGAGCAGCACAGAGCCTGCAGGGGCCCCTGGCCCGTCACCCGTGGTGTGGTCAGGAGGCCCGAGACGCACCTGGCTCCGTGCTGGTGCCCTGTGTCTCCTCTGACCACACACCGATCTGGTGCTCAGGAAGGCAGGGCACACACTGCCGAAGCCACAGGAGAGTGAGACCTGCCCAAGGGCACCCGCATGCCAACACACATAGTGGTCTCTGTTTCGTTGTGACCACGGACACCCCCAAATTTATTAGCTTAGCTCTGAGGCTTCCTGACACAAAAACGTAACAGGTTTCTCCTTGCCACATCCAGTTAGGTGCCTACGGGGTGTTAAATATCACAAGATCACGAGGTCAGGAGATCAAGACCATCCTGGCTAACGTGGTGAAACCCCGTCTCTACTAAAAAATACAAAAAACTAGCCGGGCGAGGTGGCGGGCGCCTATAGTCCCAGCTACTCCGGAGGCTGAGGCAGGAGAATGGCGTAAACTCGGGAGGCGGAGCTTACAGTGAACTAAGATCCAGCCACTGCACTCCAGCCTGGGCAACAGAGCCAGACTCCCTCTCAAAAAAAAAAAAAAAAAAAAAAAAAAAATCACAAGAAAGCAACCTTTCCTCTGTCTTTTTGCTCCTTCTAACTTCACGCAAGTGGATTATTGGATATTTTCTTTCAACCTCTCGCTACCCCATGCCAGGGGAACCTCACCCGTTTGAGTCAGCCACCTCTGCCTGCTGCAGCAGCCCTGACTGGGGGCCTGGGAACCTCACTCCAGGGACTGTAGCCAAGTGTTTCCTCCTGGAGACCTGAGCCGGCCCAGGCCCCCTTCCAAGTCTGCCCATTCCTTAGATGCCTTTCCTTTGCTCTAGAGTCTCCTTACGGCTCCCTCCAGCCCTGTCACTGGATGGCAATTGTCTACACCACAGACTGTTCCACAGGCAAGCAAGTCGATGCTAACCCCACCTACAGGATCTCCCCAACTCCAGCCCACATGACTTCCTCGGGGCCCCTGTCTCCCCTCATCGCCGTGCTCCAGTTAAAGTAAGCCTTGTCCGTCCCAGTGGCCTGGCCCCTGCTCTGGGCTCCGCCCACCCCCCACCCTTGGATGACCTCCCTCCTCTTGCTCTGTTGGTCGAAATCTTACCTGACCACCAAGACTCAAGCCTGGGGCCATCTGCAGTGCCGCCCTGCTCACCACAGCCCGGGGCATGGTTTCAGCAAGGACTAGTGGGGGTGGGTGGGAATGACACAAAGGCAGGGCCTGTGTGGTGTGCTTGACTGGCTCCGGTTTCCTGGAAATGCTTCCAGAATCCCACAGGGACGTTCTGGTGCTCCTGCCAGCCTGGAGGTCGTGTCCTTAGCACACCCTGCCCTGCTGCCTGCTGGGCCAGGGGCAGGGACAGCTCAGCCTTGCTCAGGGGCTGGACCAGCATCTGCAGGCCCTGGATAGAGCCCAGAGAAGGAAGGACATGGTCCAGCGGAAATGGGGCCTCACACACACACAGATGCACACATAGGGTTCATCTGCTCTATCCTTTGCCGGCCTGAGGATGCTATACATGTTATGAACACGCATCTTAAAATCATGCAACGCACTGAAAAACAAGGACTTAAAATGAGCTCAGCTGATGTCCTTGCCAGGACACCACTCCTCTTTGGAAGGTCCCACCTCTCCACCTATCATTGTCATTAATGATTTCTCCATGAGCTGACGGTCTGTCATCATGTGGCCAATGCTTCTGAGTCCAGGTCTGCGCCAGAGCAGTGAGTGGAAATCTGACGGGGGTCTTGAAATGACCACGTCACTGTCGCAAAGACAGAAGGAGCAAGGGGTGCTCTGAGCTGCCTGAGTGTCTCACCTGGGGAGAGTTCAGACAGAACTTAGAAAACCCCTCATTCTTCCATTCAATTATTTGGGCATTTGGTGCCTTCCTACACTTTGGAGGGTTCAGTTCAAATCATGAAGGCTTTAGGGAGAGGCAGCTGCCTCCAGAACCCACTCTTGGTTTTTTGATATTGTTGGAAGGAGCAGTGGCTCTCAGGGACTCCCCCTTCTAAAAGCCCAGAGCAGGTCTGGCCGATGCCCAGGAATCTTTGGGGAAAGTCCACTTCCTTCCTTCCCTAGCAGGAAACTGGAGCGAAAGCTGCTGCTCAGGGCTGGGCCAATGGGCAGAGTTCGGGCTCAGTGGGAGAGCTCCGGTGCCTGCTCCCGTGTCTGCTCTGGTGTCCTGCAGGATCCCGCCTCCAGAATCCTCTTGGGAAAAGACATTTTGCTCCCAGTATTTCTTCATAAAGCTGAGGCCCTGCATCTTGGAAGACGGTGCCCCTGCCACCTACCACTAGGTCTCTCCTCCCCTTAGTCTCCCCTTCTCCCCTGGCCTCTCCCCATCTGTCCCCTCTCCCCCTCAAATTGCCCTCCCCTCCCCCACTTCTCCTTCCCTCTGCCCCACTGTTCAAGGTCCCTTCCAGCTGGGACTTCCCCGGGGTAAATTAAAGGGTGTGGTGGTTCCCTCTCTGGG
Source organism: Mandrillus leucophaeus (assembly GCF_000951045.1). NCBI lineage: Eukaryota > Metazoa > Chordata > Mammalia > Primates > Cercopithecidae > Mandrillus > Mandrillus leucophaeus. The sequence continues at coordinate 5,880,653 of NW_012109696.1, read as the reverse complement.
CCTGGCTGCCCTTCACAGCATGACCCTGGGTAAAGGGCTTTCTGGTTCCCTCCGTTTGGTGGCTCCAATGGGAAAAAATTCCCAGGTGGGCATCACCTCCATGGAGGTGACAGTAGGAAAGGGATGTGACTGCTCCTAGAGCAAGGGTTTCCCTAGAGGGACCCCAAAAAGCTGGCAAGAAGGTGGCAAGGGTAAGGAGGTGGTGGGGAGCCCCTGCCTCAATCACACCAAGTGGAGGGGTTCAGGGCAGCTCCCAGCTTCTCTGTTGTTAACTGTTTCCCCTGCCCCACCCCCACTTCACCCTCACCCGTCTGCTCTGTCCCCATGCTGGAGGCCTGGGAGCAAGGCCTGAACCCAGTAAGAGACCACTGTGGGGGTGCCTAGGTAATGGAGAAACTGTGGGCCAACGAGATGTCCATGGGTGGGGGGTGGGGCTCAATTTCCCTTAATCTGCCATTCCTCTGATAGGGCAGGTTGCCCATCTACCAGGAAACCTGCAGGGTCCTTGCACCGGGAGGAGATGGAGCAGCGGGGACCTGGCTACTTCTCTGCCTTCTGCTATTCCCTTTATGGGGGGCAGGGGGAGAGACAGGGAGGAAGAGAGACAGAGAGATTATTCTAGACAGAGAGTAAGGGAGAGGGGGAGAAAGAGGAGAGGGAGAGAGGGGAGCAGAGTGGAGTTGGGGGGAGACGGTGAGGGACTGAGAGAGGGAGACCGGGATGGGGAGAGAGCGGAGGCTGGGCTGTCTCAGCAGCAGGCGTGCCCAGGGAAACGCAGGTGGCATACATCGCATGCATAATCTCAGGAGACGGCCACTTTAAATCTTAATTGGTTGCCTTTTAAATATCATTTAAGGGCTGGCTTCCCTGCCTCTCTCTGTAGTTAAGAAGGTGTCGTGTCAAACTCTATTACCTTGCTGGACGTCTCTCCCTTAAGTTAAAAAAAAAAAAAAAAAAAAAAAGGAAAAGAAAAAAGAGAAAGAAAAAATGGAATCATCAGCCGCGGTTTGAGAGGTCGATAAAGCTTTTAGATTTGGAGACGTTTTCCGGGAGCCCATTTCCTGCGGCTAAGAGTTGTTAATGGAGCTTAAGGAATTATCTTAGGCCGGGCGGCAGGGAGAGCCGTATATTTCCCGCGCCTGTTCCCTTGTCGAGCCTGAATATGCTGCTGTCAGACTCGCTTAATGAAAAGTAACGCACCGCTGATTACAGTTTTATTTGGGCTCTATGTAAAGAGCGCCGTTAATTTAGCATCCCCTCCTTGGTGTGTTTGAATTCGCCACGCCTGAATAACTGAGCGCGCCGGCCCTGCCGGCCTCCCGGCGCCTTCCCAGCCCTTCGCTGACAATCTCCCTGGGAGCGCAGTCGCCCGCCCCGACCCTTCCCTGTCACGCCCCCGCCCCACTGACAGCGACCTCCCTGGCGCGTCCACTCAGACACCTAAAATTCACCCTCTCCGGGTCACCTCTTTGCAGACGCCCCCACCCCCACCCGCGCCCCGACTTCGGGATAGACCTGCCGGACACCTCCCGGCCCCACAAGATCAGCCAGAGGGTGTCTGGGGGTGCCTAAGGCAAACCTGCCGGACTGTGCCCCGAGGGAAGGGTTTGGGGGAAGAGCCCAGCTCCAGCGAGGGGGTGCCATTTCCTGCGCGTCCCCTTGGAATGTGGCTGAATCGGCCTCCCCACCTGACGTCTTTATTTCACACAATCTCGCAGCTTATTCAAATAAGCCCGCTTTGTCAGCCAGTTCCACCAAGATCCGGGGGCTCCAGGGAGACGGCATTTCGATGGCCAGGGCCATGGGGAGGGGCTGGGGTACCCAGGGCAGCAAGCTTGGCTGGCGGCAGGAGCCCTGGGTCCTCCCCAGGAGAGGGACCCAGAGTCCAGACCAAGTCCGACCCGCCAACCTGCGCCACCCACGGGCGCTCTGGGGGCTACAGAGCCCCGCCAGGCTGCCCACAGCCGGGAGCGTAAGGCCGGGGTCCAAGCCTGGATTTTCAGACCGCAGACCCTACCCCGCCTATCTGCGACGCAAGACGAAACCTTGCTTTTGCGGAAAATGCCTGGCTTTGTCTAGGGCTGGGGTGGGGGCGCCTGGGCAGCCGCCCTCCGCCACATTAAAATTCCTGGCGACCCAGTCTAGGGCCTCAACGCTCTCCCCCGAGACTCCACTTTCGCTATTACTGTCAAGTACCCTTGACTCTTTATTTTTGCCCTTTTATCTATTACAACTAATTCGAGTTCTTTTGCCCTTTTCAGTCTAAGACGTGGGCTTTCTGCAAAGCCTCCCCCTGCCAGCGAGCTCTCGGAGCGCGGAGCCTTTAGAAATTGAGGGGTTTACTGTCAAAATGAAAATTTCACTTCAAATTATCTTGGCTGATGCTCGCTCGCCAGGCCGGGGGCTCCCGCCGCAGCCTTTTGACAGGCACATCAGCGGCGAGCTTCCGAACCTCGATAATATCATCTCGAGCGCGAAAGTCAATACGGTGACAGCGCGCGGCCGGATACAATCCAATTACGCGCGGCTGCCCGGGCGGGCCTGGGGCTCGGGGTCCGGCGGCCAAGGTTCCCCCTCAGGGCCCGGTCCAGGTCCTGCTGCCAGGGTTCGGGGCAGGCCCCACCACGCGGGGGACCTTGGTGGCCCAGGGGTCCCGGTTCCTCTCCCTCGGAGGCGCGAACTCTCTCCAGCGCTCCTGTAAGGCCCCTGGGGCCCCCCTTCCAGGGCACCAGGTCCGCCCGGGGCCTTTCCCGGGGTTAGGACCCCACGAGGCCGCAGTCCGGGCCCATTCAGCCCCAGGCTCCCAGAGGAAAGCCCAGCCTTAGTGAGTCCCTCGAAGGCCGCCCGCCTGCAGGACAGTCCCGCGTCTCCGGCTGGCGTCTCCGGCTATCCGGCTATCCTGTCCCAGGCAAGGGCCTGTGATCGCCTCCTCGCCGCCCCCGGGCCGCTCCCATAGTCCTTGGGACACCTGGGCCTTTGATGAGCCCAGGCGGGCTTCGGGCAGAAGGTTGGGGGGGAGTGGGGGGCGAGAGGAGGGGCCTCAAGCCGGCCAGGCGCCTGCTGGGGATGCGGAGCCGCCGCCGCCGCTGCCGCGGAGATGGGGAGGGGAGCCGGGGTTTCTGAGCGTAGCCACGGCTCGGCCGGGCACCCCTAGCTCCGGATCGCTCCGCGGGTTCCTTCCACACTCCCTTCCCGCCCTGCCCCGAGGCCCTTCCTCCCAGTCCCGCCTCCGGTCGGCGGCCTATGAAGCTCTGAGCATTTGCCCCCGCGGAGCCGCGGCTCGCCAGCTTTCCGAGCAGAGCAGATTGCGGAGCTGCGGGTCCCCGGAAAGAGGAGAGCCGAGGTTAGGAGGCGACGGAGACGGCAGGGGGTGGAGGCCGCCCAAACTCCTGCTTAGGATGGGCAGAGGCCACTAATAGAGAAAAGCAACGATGGGCTCCCACGCCCCCCGCCCACCCCAGGACACGGTTCTGCGAATTTAGAAAGTTTAAAATCTAATCAAAGAAATCTCTGTTTTTTCAAACTTCTGGAGCTGGGTGATGGAAAGTATGAGTTTTGGGTCTCACACCCACTTCTATTAGGGAGCTCAGCAGAACCGTCAAACTCTACAGCCACGGTTCTTTTAAAAGTGGCTTGAAGTCTTGGGTTGAGCCAGCTGCTTTTGGGGAGTGGAGTCTGGGTCTGTTCCTGCTCCCCACTCCTTCCCTCCCGGATTAGCATGGCTTTCCCTCGGGAATTCTCAACTCCCCTGGTTTTAAATGTGTTCATTTTGCAATACAAACACCGTCACTCGGTTTTATTAGTTTTGTTATATTAGCCTCTGAAGCAGGCAATTATTGGTGTGAACATACATCTTAAAAAGCATCATATTATGGAGTCAAGAGTGTGCAAGAGTCAACTCAGTGCAAGTGCTGTTGGTGAGCATTATGTGCTGAGGATGAAATCGGAGGCCTGACAGGCCCAGGAGGCCTCACAACCAACACCGCATGCCTCACGCCCAGGGGACAGCAGACCACGCTTCAGAATGGAACCGCCTTCTCCATGTAAACTTTTGACGTAAACTTTACGCTTCAGGGTGGCTGGCCTCTTCTGCTCCTAGAGCCTCTCCTTCCGCGTCCCAAATTTGAGAATGGCCCAGGCGGTGGAGGCCCTGGCGTGGCAGCCCCGGGCTTGTCCATGTTCCCAGGAGTCCGAGTTCAGAAACTCCCTCTCCGGGGGGTTGGCGGCTTCCCGGTGGCCGCGCTAGTCGTCCTCTGGAAGCTCAGTAAAAAAAGACTCGGCGCCGTCCGCCTGAGCGCGGCTTCCCCCCTGGGCTCGGGGCCCGCTCGCATCAGGCGCAGAAGGGTTTGCCGCCGGCCTTGGGCAGGGCGAGCAGCTCCCTGGGGGCGCCCGCAGCCGGGGTGTCCTGGGGCGCAGCAGGTGGAAAGGCGCGGGCCAGGGGTGCAGTCAGCACGTTCGCGCCCGCCCCCAGCGAGCGTCCCAGAGGCCCAGGGTCCAGGAGGGCGCCCTTGGCGGTGGCCCAGGCCTGGTTCAAAGTGCTGTGCCTGAGGATGGGGTCGTGGAAGACCCCGTCCACCCAGTTTCTGAGACTGGTTACCGGGGAGTCCTGGTGCCTGTCCAGGGCACCAGAGCGGGCAGGGGCCACAGACGGGGACGTGGCGGACGCGGAGGACACAGCTGCAGGGGCAGCGGGACCCTGGCGCTTGAGCATGCACGACGGAAACTCAGTCTGACTCAGGGCGGTGGCGGCGGCGGCGGTGGCTGTGTGGGCCAGGGACCAGATGCGCGGCTTAGCCTCCAGGCCTGCCGACGCCCCCGCCGGCCCAAACCCCAGCTTGGCCTCGCAGACCTGTGGGCTGCCCTCTGCGCCCGGCAGTGGCTCCGGCCCGGCCGCCGCGCTGCGGAGACAGCTCCGGGCCCTCTCCAGGTCCTCGTCCAGCGCAGCTCCGCCACCCGCGGCCAGAGGCATCCGGAGCGCGCCTGAGGCCTCCTTGACCCGGTCGTCGGGCGCGGCGGGGACGCGCTCCAGACCGCTGTCCAGGGACTGGAAGGGCGGCTTCAGGTCGCACCCCGGGGGATCTGCTTCCAGCGGGTCGAAGTCATCCAAGTCACTAAGCTCCAGCTCCTTCTCCTCTTTGCCCACGGGCTCTGCGGGAGAGAATGCGTGGCCAGTGGAGGGAGAGGGGTGGCAGGTGAATCAGACGCCCTGTCTCTGTTCACCATTATGAGGCCTGATCCTGACGCTAGGAAAAGCACTCGGAGCCTTTCTTCGAGTCTCCCATTTCCTCCAGAGGCCACGAGGCCACAAACTGGCAACACAGGGGCCTCCAATGGGGGAGGGAGCCGTCTAATTTTTTTTTTTTTTTGAGACGGTGTCTTGCTGTAGTCCAGGCTTGAGTGCAGTGGCCCGGTCTCGGCTCACTGCAAGCTCTGCCTCCAGGGTTCACGCCATTCTCCTGCCTCAATCTCCCGAGTAGCTGGGATGACAGGCGCCCACCACCACACCTGGCTAATTTTTTGTATTTTTAGTAGAGAGGAGGTTTCACCATGTTAGCCAGGGTGGTCTCGATCTCCTGACCTCGTGATTCACCCGCCTCTGCCTCCCAAAGTGCTGGGATTACAGGCCTAAGCCGCCGCACCCGGCCTGATATTTTTAAACGTGATTTGAATTTCTTTAAATGCTCAGGGGTCACCACCACAGTCCACACATTGGTAGCATGAGGCGGAACCGGTTTGCACGGTGACCTCCTAGGCATGGGGCTCCGTGTTTGGGACCCCCAAGAAGTCCTAGAACTGCAGAGAAGGCAAAGGAAGGTCCCAGCCTGCCCCCCAGGGCTTCAGCCCCCAGAGACAACCTCCCAACCCACCTGCGTTCTTGGAATTCTTTAGGGGCTCCTCCCGCGCCTCTTCCTCGCCCCCCTCCTCCTCCTCGCCCTCCGTGTAGGGCCGCTTCTCGTCTGCGCACTTGTTCCGCGGCGGCCACGTCATCTTGTTCTCCTTCTTGAGGCGCCGGCGCGCGTTGGCAAACCAGGTGGAGACCTGCGTGAGGGTCATCTTGGTGATGATGGCCAGCATGATCTTCTCGCCCTTGGTGGGGTAGGGGTTCTTGCGGTGCTCCTGCAGCCAGGCCTTGAGCGTGCTGGTGGTCTCGCGCGTGGCGTTCTTGCGCCGCGTGCCGCTGTCCATGGTTCCATACCTGGAGACAGGCTCTGCAATGGGCTCAGGCTGGGCCCTCTGGGCCCCGGGCATCGCGGGCATAGGGGAGGGGGTCGGCCAGGGGCACGCCAGGATGGGCTTTGCTTCCCCGTCGGGGTTGTGGTCATGGTCATAAGGCCTAGGTAGGACCCAAGCCCCAACCGGGTGCCGCTGCCCACTGGCACTTGTCTTCTGTGGCCAAAGGGCAAATATCATATTTGACTAAACTTACAGGGAGCCTGGACTCCTTCCGAAGACAGAGAGGTCCAGGCCAATTCCTTTATGGGGATGACCGCCTACCCCTTTGATCCCCAAACCATAAAAAGGTATAGACATGCGAACCCATACCCGGATATGTAACACTTGTGGCAGGAAGGGTCATTACTGCCCAGGAGGAGAAAGCACCCAAGGGGCCTAAGTGTACTTTCTTTGGATAAATTTTTAATGGTTGCATCGAGGAAGGTGGGGCATGCTGTTTAAAAGTGGGCCAGGAGAGCCAGGAGGGCCACCAGGGGCTCCCCGCTGTTCCCACTGTAGGGGCAGTGTGCACACTCGGAAGGAGGTGCCCACAGTTTGCAGAGCCGGCTGCCCCGTGAACTAGGCCTTCCAGATTCGACTTCCCTGAAAGCTGCCGCACATCGAGGACTTCTGGGGCCCAACAACGTGGGGGATGGGGGAGACTGGGGGACATTTTAACCGTGGCTGTGCAGGAGCAGGTTCGACAGGAGGCTGGACCCCATAGACCACAGAGTCAGGTCACCCCTGACCTAGGAGTGTCTCTCTTCCTGCCTCCCGCCTTCCAGAAAGGGGGCGTGATGGTAGAGGGGAGTTGGTGGCTGACTGCAGAGGGCCCGTGGGGCTAGCGCTGGTTAGGAGGGGTGGGTCCTCACCTGTCATAGGGGTATTGGCCCAGAGCCGGCTCATAAGGGTAGTAGGCTGCTGGCGCCAGGCCCGCATGCGCAGATCCCGAACCGTCCTTGGAGTCAAAGCTGTTCTGTAGGAGCCAAGGATCTGGGGTCGCAGTTTCTGGGGAGGCGACCCCGCTCCAGCCTCTCTTCTAGGAGCCCCCCAACTCCCAAAGGTTTGGCACGGATACCCGGGCAGCCTTATGCCCCAGCAGGAAGGAGCTGATTTCCCCCTTGCTTTAAAACCTGATCTCCCAAACGTGAAGTGGGGATGTTCTGAGTTGCCGAAGCAGTGTGTGGTGGGCGCGGGGCGCGGGGGAAGGTGGGTGTGGAGTAGAAGGAAGGTGGAGGGAAGCGAGAAAGAACTGGGGGCCGGCAATAGGGGGGACAGCTGGGAGGAGCGGGGATTGGAACCGCTGGGGGTGCCCTGGGGAGGTACTCAAAGGGGGAGGAAAAAGGGGTGGGGAAAGGGGAGGGACTGCTGAGGGAGGGGATGGAAGCCAGGAGGGGAGGAGGGAGGAGATAAATGGGAGGAGCAAGGGTGGGGGAGGAGCAAGGAGGGGAGGAACAAGGAGGGGGAGGAAGGAGGAGGGGGGCGAAAGCAGGGGAGAGGGAGGAAGAGGGAAATAGGAGGAGTGAGTCAGAGAGGGGCTGGGAGGACAGGAAGAGGGAGGCCAGGAGCCTGAAGGAGGCGGGGAGAGGAGAATGGGGTCGTGGAATGAGGGAGGGAAATCTACCAGCAGGGAAGAAGCGGGGAACACACGCAGACCGAATCTGCCAGCTGACCAGGATTTAGCAGGGAACCAAAAACGAGAAACGCAGTGGCCACCTGCCAGGTCACCCCCTCCCAGTGGGTGGGAGTGGGGTTCTGAGGGTCCCGGCTGGGAGGCGCAAAGTTGAAGGGAGCCAAGGTGAGCGCCTCCCCGCTGTGACAGTCCGGGGACCGGACTGGTGCGCCTACTGGGGGAAAAGTGGGCTTGGCAAATCGAGGGCCAGGGGCAGGGCAAGGGCTAGGGATGCCCTCCTTACCAGCGAGTAGAAGGCGGACGCCTCTGAGCCGTAGGTCACGTAGTTGCCATAGCCCTGCGATCCGCCATAGGGACCCCCGTAGACGCCCAGCGCCGCAGCCGAGTTGAGCTCGTGGCGCGCGGTGGCCAGCAGCCGGCTCTCGTAGACCGGGCAGTAGACCGGCGCTTGGGCCGAGGCGGCGGGCCCGGAGTCCGCCAGCGTGCGGCCGCTGGACTCGCAGCACGTGCTCAGGGAGTTGGTGGCCATCAAGAACTGCAGAGAGAGGCCGCGAGGAAGGGCGGGAAACCGGGCTGCAGGCTGGGGCCCTGGGCCTTGACAATCCCGTGCGCCGCCCACGAGGGCGTGCCCCGAGTCCCCAGGGGCCTCCCGTAGTCCACACCAGGCCGCTCGCCCCTTTTCACGAGCTTGCGCGCGTCTGGCCTCCTCCACCACGTGGGGCCCAGCCGAGCACCGACACTTCCCAGGAGGATTTCCAAGTCCTCTGACGCCATTTGCCCGCCAAGCCTCCTTCCCTAAGGGCTCCTTGGGGTCCTAGGACTCCCCTGGGGCACAGCCTGGGCCTTGTGGGTCAAACACCAGGGAACCTGGGCCTGGCCCGTCGGATCTTCTTAGCGCCTCGGTCTTCCCCCGGGTGTTTGGGGAGCAGGGGTTGGGCGTGAGGGGCGCGCGACCCAGGCCTTGCTAGCTCGGAAGCCGCAGGCAGTCGTAGGTCGGACACCCTCCCC
>NW_012109696.1:5867330-5870364 GCF_000951045.1 Mandrillus leucophaeus | reverse complement strand
CCCCTCCCGGCGCCCCGCAGGGCTGGCTGCGAGGGAGGGGGCGTTGGGTGTCTGGCCAAGGCGCCCTCCCCTGTCCGTATTGCCCAGTTTTCTGCCTGGGGCGCACGGAGCAATCGGGAGAGGGGACCCAGCGCCCGCCCCAGGACTCCCCCAGCCAGTACCCTCCCTGGGACCTTGCCCAAATTCAAAGCGAAGGCCAGTGAGCAGGCGGCAAGGGGGCGCCCAGGCCATCCCGAACCGGCTCCCCGCCTTCCGCGCCACCGCCCTGCGGGACCGGCGCTCGCCCCTGTTGCCCTCGCCCCCTGGGCCGGCCTCCCGTGGTAAGTTGGGAAGGAAGCCGTGCAGGGCAGCGTTGTGCAGACTTGCTCAGAAAGATTCCTGGGTTCAGACCTGTGAATCGCCCCAGGGTCACCCTCTAATTAATGATGACGTCCTCGCCCTCTCCCCAGCTGCAAGCCTGCCTCCCAGAAACGAAATCTGCCCGCTCTTTTGACAGCTCGGTTGAAGGTGATTGATGACTATCTGGAGACCACAGTACACATCATATAATATCTGCTGCGTAATTGCTTTAATTTACAGACGAAAATACGAGTTCTCCGATCGCGTTGGACCGGAGCGGGCCACGTCCGAGCTGCTTGCAGAGGGAAACCATCGGAAATAATGAATAGCCGCTCCATGCAAATTATTCAGACAGTTTAGCGTCGGTAGCCGCGAGAAATATATAAAGAACACGAGTCAAATGACATTAATAATTGTTTCTGAATTCTGTATTGATTTCGCGGCAGACCGTGTTTATTTCTTTCTCACCTGAATCGCTAATATCACCTTCCTGTAAATAATAAGAAACTAGCCACCGGGGCTTCTCGCTAGAAATGAATCCCTCAACCCCTTTCCCTCTCCTCCAGCTCCTCCCCTCCCCCACCCACCTTCCTCCCCTCTCCCACCCTCCCTCCTCCTCACTCCTTCCAGTTTCCTGGCTTCTCCCGGAGCATCCTCCTACTTCCCATTATTTATTGTTTACAAACAACTCGCTCTCTCCAGTAATGAGGCCCGGCTGAAGGAAGGGCGCGAACCCAGCCGGGCCAAGGGCTCGGAGGGGGAGTCCAGACCCCCAGAGGGGAGGCATTCAGCGGCGGCTTGTCCCTTCGTCACCTATTCCCGGGGACCTGGCCGCAGCCAGTGTGAGCGCTCAGCCGGCTGAAGAGGAGAGCCAGGGCCCAGAGGGGCCCAGCCACCTACGCCCAGCACCCCTGGGCTCCAGTGGAACGGCTCAGCCCACCCAGACCTGAGGCTGGTGCATTTCCTTCCTTCCAGACCCGGCAGGGCTCAGGCGGAGCCGAAGCCCCAGAGCAGGCGGCCATTCATCTTCTGAGCAGAGTCTGGGAGAAGCAGCCTCCACTTCCCAGTGCAGCCAGTCCGTGGGGGCCCGTGCGGGAGGGTTTTCGGGGGCTTCTTTTGAGCACCACCGCCAACTTCTCCTGTTCTCTTTTGCCTTTCAAGCCTGTGTGCATAAATCGACGCTCTAGTCCCCACCAGCGGGCGACCCTTTCTCCCTGACCCAGAAACCTGGCCTCTGAATCGGCTTTCCCAGCCCGCTGCACACCCACGCTCCACTTCCTGCCCGCCAGCAGGCCCCAGCGCTTGGGGTCTGGGCCCAGTCACAGTCACCCTGCCTCAGGAAGCTCGCAACTGCCCAGGAGGCCTCCTGACCCGCCCGGCCTCACCCAGGCCCCACTACTCATTCCGGGACACAGGGTCAATCCAGCCTGACGCTGCAGGCGACCACCGGGACACCTCGCTGAAACCCTGTAGCCTGGCCTAGGCCCACCTCCCCAAACCGGGGATTCTCACTGGGCCACCCTTCTCCCATAGATAATACTGGAAAACTGTTCAAGTGCCTTTACCAAAAGGCCAAGCCTGGAGCGGAGGCACCCAATGTCTCTTTCACCAGCAATAGGATTGTCAGCATCTCAGGTATCAGCTGAACGCGCTTGCATAGACCCGGACTGCTGAGCCTTCCTCCCTCTAGGGACCCCGGTATCCCCGTGTGCAGGTGGGCCAGAAGTCACCCGGCTCCCGGCCTACACAGCACCAGCTCAGCTTCAGGGAGGTGAGGTGCTCCCGCTGGCCTGGAGCGCTCCAAAGCAGCGGAGGACCAGGGCCGGAGCAGGCCGCAAGGGAGGCAGGGGATGGTCAGCCCCTAACGCGAAGCACAGGCGGGCCGCGTATTTTGACGGGGTTACTGTTGGCTGTCGGAACCATGGAAGGCCTCCGGGGAGACAGGCAGGGCCCTGACCCTTCCTCGGCCAGCCTAGCCCTGGTGCTTCAGGAGTTACCCTAGGGGCCACCAGTTCCCCGCAACAAGAGCTCGTCCGGAGGGAGCTCCTTCCATCCCAGAGAAGTTGACCCCAGCCAAAGGCGAAGCCGGGAGCCCGGGGCACCAGGCAAGGGCCTTTGTTTCTGAGACCTGGGGCCAGAAACCTTGGGGACGCCTGTGCCCGCTCACTGCTCGGGACACCCGGGTGGGGTGTGGGGCTGAGAGGCCCCACGGTCGCTGACGCCGCATTGGCGAACCTCGAGGTTGGCAAGTCATTTCTTCACAGTCCATCCCCGAGACCCCCTGGAGGCCAGTGGTAGGAGTAGGAGCCACAGGGACGAGCTTTGAATCTCTGGATTCCCAACCGCCCTCCACTGGGGCCCGCAGCCCTCTCCCTCCGCTCTCCCCCTGCGCCCCCGCCGCTTGCTCCCTGGGCACTGCCTGAGGCTGGAGGGAGCGCAGTCGGGGCGCCCAGGACTCAGACCTGGCCACTCCGAGCCCCTCACCCCCCGCCCCGCGCCGGCCCGCGCACCCTGCTTCCCGCAACTTGCAGCAAACGCAGCGGCTTCTGGAGAGCCCACCGGCGGGTAGCAAACTTTGTCCCCTCCAGCGCAAGAGCAATCCTCGCAAAGTTTGTGCGGCGGAGCCCACTCCCTACCTGAGCTGGGGAAGCTCCGGCCCGCGCCGTGTGGCTGCCAGGGCCGCGGGGAGCAGAGC
>NW_012109696.1:5864572-5865660 GCF_000951045.1 Mandrillus leucophaeus | reverse complement strand
GGGCCTGCAGGGCTCTGCGCTCTGGGGCCGGCGTGGCGCGGCCACTGCTCCGGGGCTGCAGGCTTTTAGGTGCTGGGAGGGCGAAGCAGGAGAGCTGGTTAGTCCATCCCTGCGCTCCGCAAACTTTCCTAACCGGGTAACAAAGTGAGCCGCGGTGGCCGCAGCGATTCTTTTAACTTCACATTCCGGAGGCTCGAGGGGGCTCTGGGACCGAGTGGCCTCGCAGTGGCGACAGAAATGCATATTTTACGAAAAAGAAAAAAAAAAAAATAAAAACGAGTCGCGCGAACCCGTCAAGTCAGATGTACGCGGCTTGAAGCGGCGGAGGCTCTGACGTCAGCCCCACCTCGCGCAGCCCGGCCTGGCCGCAGACTGGCCGGTCACTCGCCGGCGGCTCAGGCCGGGAGGGGCCAGGACAGTCCCGGCCGCGCGGTGGACGGAGGGGCCATTCCTCGGGGCCTTAGCAAATGAATTCCGTCCGAGTCAATATCGCCCAGCGAACGGTGTTTCTCTTTAGTCACCCGAGAACGAGAGGCACTTTTAATTAGAAATTAATTAATGAGCAGCTGCTCCTTCCTGCCCCACTGTAATCATTCGTCTCAATTACAAATGAGACCTATGAAAGGACACGCTGAAGATGTAATCAACAGTTAAAATTAGCCCGGCGCTGCGCAGGCGGCCGGCCCGGCCTTGCGCTCGCGCGCTCTGCTCCGAGTGGCAGGAAGGGGCTCGCAGGCGCCCCGCGCGTCTCGTCACTATTGTTTAATCGGGAATCTGCAACGCCTCCCTTCGGTTTCCACCCTCCGCCGGAATGGACTTTCAGAACCCACTGCGGCCGCAAGAGAGCCTGCAAGAGCCGGTCAAAATGCCCTCAGGTGCGTGGGGCTTCGGGGCCTTAGTCAGAGCCCGACACCCTGAGACTGGTGGCCCGAGGGCTGTAGGGCCGCCCCGGGCGCGCGCCCACCGGCTTCGCACCTCTGGACAGCCAAGTGTCTCGGAGAACGCCCCATCTTCTCCACCCGGATCGTTTAAGTTCCCCGCTCAGCCCACCGCCCCCGCCTCACCTCCCGGACTTTCCTCCCCCATCC
>NW_012109696.1:5829614-5859217 GCF_000951045.1 Mandrillus leucophaeus | reverse complement strand
CCCCGCAGCCGGGCACAGGTCTGTTTGTCATCCACAGAGCTGCTGCTCTGCAGAGGTCAAGACAGGCCCCGAAGGGAAGCTGGAGCAGCAGGTGACAAGCCGCCCAGGTCAGAGCCAGAAGGGACTGGAGGATGATGCAGCCGCAGGGCTCCTGGGGGATGAAGGAACTAGGGCCACTCTCCCAGGCACTGGCCAGGTCGGGGCTGCAGATGACCCTCCTGGTTCCCATGCTGCCCCCATTAGTGGCAATGTGCGGGACAGGGCAGCCTCACTCCTACCTGGAGGATGTCCTTTTGGGCAGTGCCATGGGGCATTTGGGGCAATCCTCACATATATTTACTTTCTTCCTTTATTCTACCCTCCTCCCCCATCATTTTTACTTCAAAGAACCATGAACTTGTTTCTTGTCATCTGTGGTCATGCAATGACATTTGAGATTTGTCGACTTGGGCAATCTCTGAAAAAGTTGTTTGCATCGTTTTCTTCAGCTCTCTGCAGCTGCGGGAAAGGGAACAGGCATCTGCTTGCCTCCCCATTGCACAGGGAACCATTCTTGTCTGCAAGCCTAGCTCATCCTTCTTTTCCTCCACCCGCGGGGCTTCCAAGGGAAAGAAGAGGGCTCAGAGCATCCAGCTCAGGTGCTTCATCCAGAGATCCAGGGGCTCCCCTGGGAAGGATGAGGCTTTGGTCTCTGGCCTGCTCTGACAGCTGGGAGGTGGAGTGGGCTGTGAGGCATGGCGTGGACCGTGCATGTGAGTGGCCAGTGCAGCCCATGGGCAGACTCGGGCACAGGGAAAGGGGCTCTGGTTCTAAGTCTCTTCCCTCCAGCTTGCTTCAAAGCTTGTGGGACAGATGGGCGGAAGCGGGAGTACCGTCCATGTCATATGGAATCATCCTCCTTGGGAAGTGGGGAGAGCGTCTTCGATTCCAGCCAGGAGGAACTTGAGGCCCAGCAGGCTGCACCCCAGAAGGGAGAGGAGGCCCCTCAGTGCCACACCAGTGATCTTGGCAGGCCTTCAGGACCAACAGGGACAGTGCATCAGGACTGCCTGCAAGCTCGTGTGGACTTAGGTTCTTGTTAAGGCTCAGTGTAAGCAAAGAGTATGTGCCTTCCCAACCTGACTTCACGCAGTGAACTCCTTTCATAGGCACCGTGGCCTCTTCAACAGCAGCAACAGTGGCTGAGAGACCCTGAGGCCCACAGATGAAGAGCTCAGGGTCACCGCCCGCCAGCAAGGGCTCCACTGCTAGGATCGTCATAGCTCAGAGACTGTCAGGCGTCCTCTGAAACAACCCCGTCTCCCACCCATAGCGAGGCTTCATGAGTGACTTTGTCCCCTTCCCTGGAGGGCAGGGCCACCTGTGTCTTCCTCCACCATGGTGCTCCATCCTCAGCACAGGTCCTCTGCACACTGCCAGGCCTGACTTTACCCTGATTTCCTGACTCAAGGGACCGTGGGCATCAGCAGCTGCCTTCTGCCCCTCAGCCCTTGACCTTGTGGGCAGGGGAGCTGCCCCCACCCCTCTGCTGCGTTTCCAGGCCCTCCTGGGCTGGCGCTCTGAGGAAAGGATGGAAATTCCCAGGTCTTGGCCAGGTGGCCTGGCAGGGAACACCTGTCTGGGGCCTCCAAGCAAGCAATCAATCCAGAAAGCCTGTCTGCAGCCTGGGCCACCCCTGCAGGGGAGTGTCCTCCAGGGCCGGCTGTGCCTGGCCTCTGCTCCGTATCCCGCTTCCCCCGTGGATCCTCTTTCAATCCCTCTTTTGTTCTTCCTGCTGGCAGGGCCCCCAGAGTGCAATCTGAAATAGAAGTCTTTGTGCCCCCAGGGCTTGGCCATGCTGCCGCCTCTACCTCCTTACCTGGATGGTGCTGTAACATGCACAGGCATCTGGGGTGGAGAACACCAGGCTGGATTGTCCTGAGGCCTGGTCCTAATGTGGCCCCCGGTGCCTGTTGTCATCCAGGGCCTCACAACCTCGTCCTCTCCACCCTTTCCGGAGACCCCGGAGGGGAAGGAGGCCCTTCCTCAGGCCAAGGAGGAGGCCTGGGAAACCTGTCTGAAGTGAGGATGGTCCCCAAAGCATCCCTGGGCACTGGTTCCCAGAGATGCTCTTGTCCTTGGAAGGCTGGTCCTGACGCAGCAGAAGGGCAATGTTTGCAGGGCGCAGCTCCCTAGGGGTGTGGCATGCGCCGCGGTGTCTTTCATCTCCAGAAGCTTCCTGAGCTCCTGGCTGCTTCAGGGGGTCCCCAGCCTTGGGTTCCAGCCAGCGCTGCAGGGGCAGCCTCCCTTGTACGGCACAAGGGCGGACACAGTGAGTCTCTTTTCCAAGCACAGTGGCATCTGGGTGGAGACAGTGCTGTGTGGCCCAGGATCGGTGGTGCGCATGGCTGCTCCAGAGTGACCACCAGTGGCTAGCCAGGGGTGGAAACTTGAGCCGCTTTCACTCTCCTTCTCCTGCTGTCCTGTCCTCCTGAGGCTGGAATGAGGCCAGTGGAGCAAAAGTTGGAAAGTCATTTGTTTTTCCTCGTTTCAGGATGAAGAAACTGTGTCCGTAATCCTGAAATGCAGCAGCAAAATTTAAGAAAACCTCATTATTAAAAGCGAAAGGCTATTAGTTCCAGCCATGTCTGCAGTTTGTATATTCAAATTTGAAATGTTTACCTGGCACAACCTCAAATCATGAGAACCCCGGCTAGAAGAGACATCCACACGAGATTAAGTTATTTTAAATTGTGGAAAAAGGCAGTAGTATGCACGACTGCCAAGGGACTTGAAGATTGTTTTGAATTATTTGAGGTAGCATTAAGAAAATCTTCAGTAGGTAGAGAAGAAATGTAAAAGTGTATCTTAAATGCAGTTACTATTTGCATATTGCTATATGTGGTAGGAACCTCAAAAATACCAAACTATATATGCAGGAGAGGCCCTGAAACCTGGGAGCTCGTGGGGTCTCCTGCCTGGAATTTGCAGGGAGGATACATTCCGGAAATGAGAATGTATGAGAAACAGCAGAAATGAGAAACAGCATCACTGCTTCCTGAGGGCTCTTACTGACATGACTGATTCTCTAGTACTTGGATGCAAAATATACTTTAATAAATAGAAGGTGACAAGACACCACGTAGCGTCTTCATGGGTTAGTACGTAAATAGGCGAGAAGAAGAGGCAGAGCCCTCCTTAGGGTGACCTCTGTCAGCCCCAGGAACGCAGGTCTGGGTACCGCCCTCAGGCCGAGTTCTCTGGTACTAGTCCTGTCCTGCCACGGCAAGGCATTGTGACCTCTTCCCTATGCTCCCCAGCAGGGCTTTGCGGGGGGTCCATGAAACTCACCTCCACTTCCGTGATGCCGGGAAAGAGACAGGAAGTGAGGGAAGAGGAGTGCGGGTCAGTGCACCACGTTTTGTCATTTGCGGTGAGGAGATGGCCTCTGTCTGCACCTGGCTGCCCTTCGAGCATGGGCGTGCTGCCTTTAAGGGCTCATCCAGGAACATGTGCCAGCGACCCAAAGACAGTCCTAAAAATTAAAGCGTGCTCCCTAGTCTCACAGTCATCTGGGGAGCATTCCAAATCCTGAAGTTAAACCTCGGGGCTGGTGGTGGCAGCGCGCCTGCAGTGACCAGTGTAATGCACCCAGCATTTAATTACTGTGGCAGTAAATCTTGCACGAATGTCCTCCAGGAGTTAGCTGATTTTTATATAAAAAAATTTCAGAGTATTTTTTGAAATTCAATTAATTGAAGGCCCCAGATAAAAGGAACACATTGTTAATGGCTACAAAATAACCCTGAGGGAGGAGACGGAGCGCAGAGCCTGACTTCAAAGTGTGGCAGAAATACTTACTGTCTTACTTTAAAAGTATTCAGATCAATGAATCAGTTAAAATTGCTTATATGCTTAGCAACCTTTTCATTGACTGTTTGAAAATGACAGAAAGAGAAGCTCTTATTGTCCATGATATGAAAGCTCCGGAGGAGAAACCGTAGTTTTGCCACTTGGTTGGGAGCAGCTTCAGGACCAGACCTGGAGGCTCAGGGCTTTGTGACATGGGCACGCCTCTTCCCTTTCCTGCTAGGAGGTTGTAGGAGAGTCCTGGGGCTGCCACAACGAAGAATCACAACTGGAGACTTCAGCAACAGAGCCTCATGGTCTCCCAGTCCTGGTGGCCAGAGGTCTGAGATCCAGGTGTGGGGAGGGCTGGTGCCTCTGAGTCTAAGGCTGGGACAGAGCCTCCGTTCCAGCCTCACTTCTGCCATGGTGGCTGCCGGCAGACTGTGGAGTTCCTAGTGGGTGCATCGCCCCAACCCCTGCCTGCATCGTCGCAGGGCGTTCCCCCGCGTGCATCTCTGTGACCTACTTCCCCAGTTTAGAAGGACCCAGTCATCTTGGATCGAGGCCCGTCCTTCTGCAGTAGGACCCCATCCTAACGGATGACATCTGCAGTGGCCTTGTTTCCAAATAAGGTCTCATTCTGATGAAATGGGGTTAGGACTTCAACACATGAGTTTTTTGGGGGACACAGTTCAACTCAGAACAGAGGGATCCCCTGCGATGCCACCTCTGGGGCAGACTCCATTTTTTTGGCTTGAACTCCCTTTGTCCCTGACTTCCCGGGGGTTTCCAGGTTCCTGGCAAGCCCCGCACAGCCCTGTGGGTAGTGAGGTCCAGCATGCTTTCCTCCTTCCTTCCTTTCTGTTTTATCTCTGGCCGACATGCTGCATGGTTGATTGGCTGTCCTCGCCTCCCTCCTCGCCTCCGTCCTCAGCCCTCCCTGAGGGCTGTGTGTGCATTGCCCTGGGACAGTGCCCTGCACCACCCACTAAGTGGGTGCTTAGTGACCATCGCACGAAGGAAGAAGCGTATGTGGCATCTCCAGGAAATGAGACCCAGAAAGAAGGAAGCAGCCACACCTCCCTAAGGCAGAGACTCTCGAGAGTCATGGATGGGATCCCGAGACTGTTCATTCAACAGGTGTCTATGGAGTGTGTGCATGTCCCGGGCACTCCCACTGCCTCTTGGATACATCGACAAAAGGACAGGAAGCAGGAGCTCATGGGCTCTCAAGAGAGGCACATAACACTATCAGCACCATGAGCGAGTGAATAGGCTGAGCAACTCAGCGGCTGGATGAACGGGTGATGCCTGGCGTCAGTTGTCTGTGGCTGCACAGCTATCCAGCCTCACCACACACAGCATCGGCACAGCCACCTGTGTCCTGCATGATGTCCTGGGCCCCGTGCTCTCCACCCGATCTGTTCTCTAGATTCTGTCCATCCCTGCACAAGCTGGTGGGATTTTTGCTGAAATTACTTTCTGGAGAACTCTGCGCCACTTCTGTGGCTTTCGCTGGGGTTCACTCCATTAGATTACACATGTACTGCAGGTCTTTCTGAGATGAGCCTTCTGTCTTAACCTCCTGCTGAGATGGCTGAGAAACAAGAGACGCTTCGTGTGACCAAAATTCTCCGACCTTGGCTGTTTCTGAGGTCTTCTTAGCTGCACCTTGCCTTTTTCACCAGATGACGTTTTCTGACAATGCTTTAAAGTCGTCTCTGAGCTTGAGTCTTTTGCCATCTGGGGGCACTGAACGTGTTCTGTTGCCAGTCCTGGCTCTGTTTTGCCCTCTCCTCTGGTATTTCACCAGAAGCAGCAGGAGGAACCACGTGGCGCCTTTCACATCTCAGAAGTCACCTGTGATGCTGCTTCCTGCATCATTGCAGGAGGTGCTGCAGCTGCCACCCCGTGAGGATCCCAGCCCTATGCTCCCCATTCCTGCACACCCTCTCTGCGGCATGCCCAGGTCTGCAGTTTTGCCCACATTCTGCTTGAGGTTCTTCTGGCTTTCTCTATCCTGGGCCTCAACCTTTTCTGGCTTCTGCCTGCTGCTGGCTCCCGTAGCTCTGGGATTTGCTGCAGTAGCAGACCACTTCTGGGTGGTGCATTGGTGGTCTGTTGCTGCATGACAGTATTACAGGAAGCCTGGCTGAGAAGAGCACACATTTCACATCTGATTTTTGTGGGTCAGGGATGCAGATGTGGCTTTGCTCGATCCTCCCCTCGTGCCTCTAAGGCAGCAATCACCGCGTTAGCCAGGGCTGGGCTCTCAGCTGGGAGCTTGACAGGGGAAGGGCTCCTGATACGGTTTGACTCTGTGTCACCACCCAGATCTCCTTTTAAATTGTACTCTGATAATTCCTACGTGTTGTGGGAGGGACCTGGTGGGAGATAATTGAATCATGGGGGTGTTTCTCCCATACTGCTCTCGTGGTGGTGAACAAGTCTCAGGAGGTCTGATGGTTCCGCTTGGCTCTCATTCTCTGTGTTGCTGCTGCCATGTGAGATGTGCCTTTCACCTTCCACCATGATTGTGAGGCCTCCCCAGCCACGTGGAACTATAAGTTGAATAAACCTTCCTTTTGTAAATTGCCCAGTCTCGGGTATGGCTTTATCAGCAGTGTGAAAATGGACTAATACAGTAAATTGGTACCAGTAGAGTAGGGTGCTGATGAAAAGATACATGAAAATGTGAAAGCGACTTCGGAACTGGGTAATAGGCAGAGATTGGAACAGTTTGGAGGGCTCAGAAGAAGAAAGGAATATGTGGGAAAGTTTGGAACCTCCTAGAGAATTGTCGAATGACTTTGGCCAAAAGCCTGATAGCGATATGGACAATAAGGTCCAGAATGAGGTGGTCTCAGATGGAGATAAGGAACTTGTTGGGAACTGGAGCAAAGGTGACTCTTGTTATGTTTTAGCAAAGAGACTTGGTGGCATTTTGCCCCTGCCCCAGAGATTTGTGGAACTTTGAACTTGAGAGAGATGACTTAGGGTATCTGGTGGAAGAAATTTCTAAGCAGCAAAGCATTCAAGATGTGACTTGGGTGCTGTTAAAGGTGTTCAGTATTTTTTTTTTTTTTTTTAGCTTTTCTGTATTTTTAAAAAAATATACTTTAAGTTCTGGGGTACATGTGCAGAACGCACAGATTTGTTACATAGGTATACACGTGCCATGGTGGTTTGCTTCACCCATCAACCTGTCATCTACATTAGATATTTCTCCTAATGCTATCCCTTCCCTAGCTCCCCATCCCCCAACAGGCCCCAGTGTGTGATGTTCCCCTCCCTGTGTCCATGTGTTCTCATTGTTCAACTCCCACTTATGAGTGAGAAAATGCAGTGTTTGGTGTTCTGTCCTTGTGATAGTTTCCTGAGAATGATAGTTTCCAGCATCATCCATGTCCCTGCAAAGGACATGAACTCATCCTTTTTTATGGCTGCATAGTATTCCATGGTGTATATGTGCCACATTTTCTTTATCCAATCTATCATTGATGGGCATTTGGGTTGGTTCCAAGTCTTTGCTATTGTGAACAGTGCCGCAACAAATGTCTTTATAGTAGCATGATTTATAATTCTTTGGGTATATACCCAGTAATAGGATTGCTGGGTCAAATGGTATTTCTAGTTCTAGATCACTGAGGAATTGCCACACTGTTTTCCACAAGGGAAACAGAGCATAACAGTTTAGAAAATATGCAGCTTGACTATGTGATAGAAAAAGAAAAACCCATTTTCTGAGGAGAAATTCAAGCAGGCTGCAGAAGTTTGCATAAGTAACTAGGAACCAAATGATAATCCCCAAGACAAAGGGGAAAATGTCTCCAGGGCATGTCAGAGGACTTCATGGCAGCCTCTCCCATCACAGGCCTGGAGGCCTAGAAGAAAATGGTTCTGTGGGCCATGCCCAGGGTCCCTGTGCTGTGTGCGGCTTAGGGACAAGTCCCAGCTGCCCCAGCCATGGCTGAAAGGGGCCAAAGTAGAGCTTGGGCTGTGACTTAAGAGGGTGCAATCCTCAAGCCTTGGCAGCTTCCATGTGGTGTTGAGCCTGTGGGTGCACAGAAGTCAAGAAATGGGGTTTGGGAACCTCTGTCTAGATTTCAGAAGATGTATGGAAACACCTGGATGCCCAGGCAGAAGTTTGTTGCAGGTGGAACCCTCCCGGAGAAACTCTGCTGGGGCAGTGCAGAAGGGAAATGTGGGGCCAGAGCCCCCACACAGAGTCCCTACTGGGGCACTGCCTAGTGGAGCTGTGGGAAGAAAGCCACAGTCCTCCAGACCCCAGAATGGTAGATCCACTGAGAGCTTGCACTGTGCACCCGGAAAAGCCACAAACACTCAACACCGGCCCATGAAAGTAGCTGGGAGGGAGGCTGCTTTGTTACTTATGCAAATTCCTGCAGCCTGTACCCTGCAAAGCCACAGGGGTGGAGGTGCCCAAGACCATGGGAACTCACTTCTTGCATCAGCATGACCTGGATGTGAAACATGGAGTCAAAGGAGATTATTTTGGAACTTTAAGATTTGACTGCCCTGCTGGCTTTTGGACTTGCAAGGGGCCTGTTGTCCCTTTATTTTGGCCCATTTTTCCCATTTGGAATGGCTGTATTTATCCAATGCCTGTAACCCCCATTGTATCTAGGAAGTAACTAACTTGTTCTTGATTTTGCAGGTTCATAGGTGGAAGGGACTTGCCTTGTCTCAGATGAAACTTTGAACTGTGGACTTCTGAGTTAATACTGAAATGAGTTAAGACTTTGGGGGACTGTTGGGAAGGCATGAGTGGTTTTGAAACGTGAGGACATGAGATTTGGGAGTGGTGAGGGGTGGAATGATATGGTTTGCCTCTGTGGCCCCACCCAAATGTTATCTTGAATATACTCCCATAATTCCCACCTGTTCTGGGAGGGACCCAGTGGGAGATAATTGAGTCATGGGGGCGGTTTCCCCCATACTCTTCTCATGGTAGTGAATATGTCTCAGGAGATCTCATGGCTTCGCTTTTCTCTCATTCTCTCTCTTGCCACCACCATGTGAGATGTGCCTTTCACCTTCTGCCATGATTGTGAGGCTTCCCCAGCCACATGGAGCTATAAGTCCAATAAGCCTCTTTCTTTTGTAAATTGCCCAGTCTCAGGTATGTCTTTATCAGCAATGTGAAAACGGACTAATGCACCTCCCTTTCCGGCTCGTGTGTTGCCAGCAGCGTCCATCCCCTTGCAGTTGCGGGACTGACAGCTTCAGCCTCTTGCTGGCTGTTGGCTGGGGGTGTGCTCAGCTCCCAGAGGCCACCCCCAGTGCTGGGCTTTGTGAGGTTGAGCATGGCTGCTGGGTCCCTTGCAGCTGGCAGGGGACAGACTCCAGACGGGCTCTGCAGTCTTATGTAACATAACCACACTAACGTGTTTATGTGTAGCTGGTTAGCTTTGTCATATTCTGTTCATCACAAGCAAGTGGCAGGGAGGGGATCATCAAGAGGTAAATGTTGAGAGGCAGCGATCACAGGCCACCCAGAAAGCCTGTCTGCCTCACCGTGAAACAAAGACAGGAGATTACGTGAGGCATGAAGTGCTGTGGGAAAACCGAGGACACAGACGCAGGGCTCGGGCAGAGTTCCCACGGTGGGCACAGCTGGGCCCTTCCTGGTGGCGTTTTGTCTCCTTTTCTTGGTCCCAGCTGGTTCCCCTTGTGGTGTGGCCAGGGACCTGTGGTGACATGGTGGCAGGCCGTGATGCTCACTGCGTTCAAGGCCTCCTGCTCTAAGCACTGAGTGGGACTGCACTTCCCTGCACCTTGGAGCTCCTCTGGCCAACGAGATGTGAACAGAGGTGACGTGTGTGTCAGCCGTAAAGAAGCCTTGAAGACCAGTGAGAATCCCCTTCCCCTTCCACCTGCCGCAGCAAACCAGAGCATTTCAGACAGTGGAGACCGGCAGATGAGCTCCCTGAATGAGCTGGTGGGAACCGGAGCCCCAGGACCTGGGCCGACACATTTGAGAGCAGGAGCAGCTGCAGTTTTCAGCTATTGAGAGGTGGAGATTGTTTGTCACAGCCACACGGTCTGTCCTACTGACTGATGCAATGATTCCTTCGCAGGTCAGTTTCATAATATAATTGCATATTAGGTGATTATACTGTAATATAATAGTAAATTGTATAATTATATACAATAATCGTATATTATTATGTGATTACATACTGTAATATAATTTTCAACATAGAAAAAGCTACTAGACAGAAACACAACCTTAAAGAAAAAATGTAATGTAAGGACAAAACACACAATGCCAATTAAAGACCCCGTATAGGAACCTGCTGACCCCCTGCTTCTACCTGCCGGCTGGCTGGGAAGGGGTGCAAACCAGAGCAGCCTCCTTGGACCCCAGAGCAGAAGCCCTTTGCGGAGCTGTGTGGAAACGCCCTGTGCTGGGCCACCGCCCCTCTACTGTCTTAGTGAGCGAGGAGTGGCTGGGGATGCACAGGAGCTGCTCTGCATTTGGGCTCTGCATTGCAGTAGAGTCTGTGCCTTGCGGCGCGGCAGGGCTGACCTGAGGCAGCCGAGGTGGAGATGGGCCAAGAGTGGGAGGAGGGACTGAGTGGATTTGGCGAATGGTTGGGTGCGGGGCTTGAAAGGAGACATCAGAGAGGATTCCTGGACTTCTGGCTGCCAGGGTGGGGGGCAGCTGGTGGAGCCACGGACACAGTGAGAGTGCATGAATGGCCACGAGTGCCCTGCCCAACCCAGGTAAGGTGGGATACCTGCAACCACGTGCGGCTAAGGGGTCCCAGCCTCGTGTGGGCCTCAGAGATGGCTCACTCGGCATGTTTCACTGTACGTTAAATTTATATAGGAAGGTGGCAGTCGGAACTCTGGTTGGGGAAAGAACAATCTTGTAGAGGTGTCCTAGCATAGTAAATTGTGGTGAGTTTTCCAAGCAGGTTTGTTCCGTGTTCTTTCGCATGTCATGCGATGGGATAATAGTGATAACATCATCATGGATGTTGGTGGGGTGAAGTGGATGACACCTGAATTCCTGGGTGCAAAAGCGCACATGCTCCCAGAGATACACATGCCCAGATGCCCGTGCTGCGTGCTGGGCTTCGGGTTTTGGGCCATGGGGACCCCTTGGAGGAGGCAATCCTGTTTCTGCTGGAGCCTCAGCTGGCAGCTGGCGTCCAGAGCACTTCCTGCCTTTCCTTGCAGAGAAGGTCCACACAGGCCCGTGGGGGCCGGCTGCTTCCTTGATAAAGGCTGGGCATCCCTGGCACCCTGGACACTGGCCACTGTCACACAATTTGCACGCGCTTCCACTCCAGCTCCGAAGAGGCTAGCTCCACTTCCGAATGTCTTGTGCCCGAGGATTTGTTCAACTTTCTTCATCTGTGAAACGGGCTCCCTATGCGCATGGGGACGTTGTCTTTGGGAATTATTCCTGGTGCCTGCCTGGGCCTTGAGGGCTGGGATGGATCTCTGTGCTCCTCATGTAAAGAAAACCTCAGCCTTGGGACAGCCTTGCTTCTTGTGCAACTCTGATGCGGGGCCCAGCCTCCAGTGGCCAGGGAGTCCCTGTCTCAATCGACGAGCACTGCCCAGACCACTGTGTCCCCTTTCCAGACAGGGCGGACTTGCCACAAGGTGAAGGAGCTGCCTGGGATCCTTCCTGCAGGACATTCTGTCACAAGCAGAACGCTAGAGATGAAGTTGGTGAAGACTCTGCTTTGCAGGCAATCTGAAATTCTGGGTGAGCCACAGGTCCCTGGAGCAGCAGGCTCAGCACCTAGACTGCAGCCCCTTGGGCTGGGCTGTGTGGGAGGGGACTTGTGTGTCTCTGATGTGCCTGTGTGCACTCCACCTGGCCTTAGGCTCCCAGCCTAACCAGCTACTCCAGGTTCCACGCTGCCTTAGACCTCCCCAGCCTTCCTCACCAAGGCACTGATGCTCAGGGTCCCTGGACACATATCTGTGGGACACGGGGAGGTGGAGCGGTTTCCATCGTGCTCAGGGTGGAAAGGAAGCCCTTCAACCACCAGGAGCTCTAACTCTGGGGTTGGGGCATCACCTACTTGGCAGAGGGGGCATCTCATTTTGGATCCTCTAGTCTTCATAAGTTAGGAGAGCCCCCTGCCCCCTGGCCAAAATTGGGAAAAGCTTGTTGCTTTTCTCTTTAATTCTTAACAGGTTTTTGAGAACTGGGCAGATAGACTGATTGTCTTTGGGCTAAATAGTTTGAAAAGCATTGAACTGGTAGTTGGAACACTTGCATTTTGCTGAGATGCCCCCCTGCAGCCGCCGTGAGACAGACGCCCGGAGAGGAGGCAGAAACCTTTCTCCACATCCAAACACGCTGTGAAGAGCGGAGACAGGTTATACAGGAGCAGGGTTTTAATAGGAAACCCAGAAATAGAATGTGTTCAGTTTGATAATCGTTTTAAGCTTTTCTTCCCCCTGTAAATCACGGCAACTTGGTTCAATATTGTGAGTCATGGATGGCGAGGAAGAGTGAAGTGTTATTGTCAGATAGTGGAGTGAGATCTCTTTATTGGCTGTGGATCCCTGAAGCCTGTGCCCAGCAGGAAATCAATGTCCATCTTTCTGGCTTCACTGCCCCCGCGATCCTCATTTTCCGCTTGTTTGTGTGTGGCTCTGATTTGTTTTTAGGTCTGACGTTGCCTCTTGCAGCCTGCTTCCAGAGCTCCATTACAGCTTCGGTGAAATCTCCCCTGGCCCACAGGATCATCTCAGCATTGACAGTGCACCTCACAAGGCTGGAATGCACTTGGCCGCTCCTGGACTGCTGCCTGCAAAGCAAAACTCCCCTCTACCAGGATGTGGTGGGCTTGAAAACTCTTGCTGTTCTCCTGCAATTCCAATTTTGCATGGGTGTCTCTCTAGTCCCCTCCTAGTCAGCCTCTTCTGGACAACGGGCCAACATTGTGGACACCTCTTGAGTCACTGACCCCGAAGCTGCAGTGGGGTCTGGAGTCGGGACCCGGGCATGTTCTCAGGGCAGGCTGAGCCATGCTCTCAGGATGTGAGGAGGGAGCCGTGTCAGGCAGACTGACAGGCCATGGGGCCTGCTTCTGGGGCCACAGGGCTCTGGGGACCCATCAGTGAGGTGTGGGGGCACCAACAGACCCAGTCTGGGTGGGCAGCCAGCAGCCCAGAGCCAGATGCAGCTGCATCTGCCTGAGTGCGTGATGTGATGCTGAGCCCTGCGATGCACGGGAAGTCAGTTCGGTGTTCTGGAAAAGATTCCTTCACTGATGAAAAGAGACAGGAAGGGAGGACCTCTTTTTTCCCCTGGATATGGTCATATCTCGAAGTGACCTCTGGAACAAGCAGGTGTTATGCCAGCAGGGGCCCCACATTAGCCAGAGGTGCAGGGCTCCCCCCAGGCCCATCACTTTGACTCTTAGTCTAGAAAACAGAAGTGCGGAGCTCAACGGCTGCTAGCATCCCCTCATCTCACCCACATTTAAAAACCGTTTCTCATGGAAAATTTCAAATATTTACAAAAAGAGGGAGACTTACTGAATAGGGGGAAGAAATGGGCACCCATCGGCCAGTTTCAGCACTGACATAATTCATGGCCAATCTTACCCATTTTCCCAAACTAATTTGCTTTAAAGCAAGTTCGGGATATCATGTCTGTAAAAACAAACACACAGACAAAAACAAAACAAAACAAAACAAAACAAAACAAAACTTGCACGAATATCATACGTGAAAAGGCAACAATTCTTTTCATATTTTTAAATTTTTAAATTATTTCATTTCATTTTATTTGTGGAGACAGGATCTCACTATGTTACCCAGGCTGGTCTTGAACTCCTGGGCTCAAGCAATCTCCATGCCTCAGCCTCCTGAAATGCTGGGATTACAGCTGTGAGCCACCATGCCTGGCCCAATAATTCTTTAATATCTTCAAATATGCAATGTTTCCATTTCTTTGCTTTTTGACAGTTTGTTTTTGTGTTTTATTTTTAAATAACAGCTTTGTTGAGAAACCATTTGAATAACATTTACTCTTTTAAACTGTGCAATTGAGTGACTTTTAGTACATGCATGAACTTGCGCAACCATGACCACTATCTGATTGCAGAACATTTTCATCACCCCCAAAAAAGAACCCTGTTTCCATGAGTAGTGCCTCCCTGCACATCCCCAGCCCCAGTTTCGGGGTGATGGGACTGTCGTTCTGTTCGGAGCATTCTGTGTGAGGCGGGAAGCCTTAGTTCTCTCCGCCTCTCTGAGTTTTGTGTGAGGGGTGAGACCCTGGTCCTCTCTGCCTCTCCGAGTCTGCATAGTCATTTCCAGTTTGTGTGAATCTTCAGGATCCTGTGACAGTGACATGTTGAGCTCACTTGATGTGTCCCTTAAACTTCTGAGGCCTTCAGGTTTCCCATCCACCTTTCATCGGTTTGTGTACTGTCTTGCAGTTGTTGCTTCCTGATAATCTATGGAACCACCGTCCCATCCGTGGATGCTTGTTTCCAGAAGCGTCGCGATGTGGTGCATGATTGTGTGCATAACCCAGCGGAAGAGGTCTCCGAGACCTAGAACCAGTAAAGCAGCCTCAAAACCCAGGGGCGCAGGAGCCCTTTGACCCAGCAGAAGAGCTCTCTGAGACCTAGAGCCGCGAGAGCAGCCTCAAAACCCAGGGGTGCAGGAGCCCTTTGACCCAGCAGAAGAGCTCTCCAAGACCTAAAGCCATGAGAGCAGCCTAAAAACCCAGGGGTGCAGAAGCCATTTGCTGGCTTGTTTTTGCCTTCTGTTGCTCATTCATTGAGTCTCTTTATTAAGAATTTGTAGCAAAGTTCCCTGGAACAATAAGCTTTCTCTTATAAACTCAGCTTATTTTATGGTATTCAGAAATGTTTTTCATAAGTACCTCATTGGAAAAATATTCTTCAGCAGTCTCTGCCAGTAAATTGACATGAAAAAGGAATAGAATTCACTCGACAACTTTTCCATGGTTTAATCCATTGCCCCGATTTTGAGACTTTAGGAAGAGCCAGCCAATAACACGAATCACAGTGTGTCATCTAAAAGGCTCTAAATTACAGTGCAGCAGGACGCCAAGCATGAGACAAACAATGGTCTTCTTGCCAAGAAGCAACCACCACCAGCCATTCCCAAGGGCCCAGACTCACGAATTCCACCCAGGCACTGATGAACACTTTCTTCATTGCTCAGGCCTGCAAGAGTGGTAGACCCTTAGCAAATGAGTCGGATTGAAGAAATGAATGAATTTGTGCACTCACAGTGGCTCCCATCCCAACCAGTGTGGCTCTAATGGGATCTTCCCTAGCCCTGTTTGTTCAGGTGCCCGCCTTCCCTGCTCGTGGCCTCCAGAAAGGGTGACTGTATCCTCAGCTCCAAGGGTCAGTCCAGTTGGCTCAAGGCAGTCACTATGGTCTCATCCCCGCCCCAGTGATCGCTCGAGTTTGTATTAGTTATCTCTTGCTACCTAACCAGTTGACTTAAGCTTTGGCAGCTTAAAACAACACACCATTATCTCTCAGAGATTCTGTGGGCTGTGGACGTGGGCAGAATTTACGTGGTTCCTCTGCTTCTGTATCTCCTTACAAGGCCACAGAGTGTCAGACAGGGCTACAGTCTCATCTGAAGGCTCTACTGGGGAGGGAACTGTTCCCAAGGTTACTTCTGAGGCTGCAGTCAGCATTCAGTTCCTTGAGGAAGTTTGGACTGAGAGTTTCAGGACCTTGCTGGTTGCTGCCTGAGTGTGTGATGTGATGCTGAGCTGAGATGCATGGGAAGTCAGTTCAGTGTTCTGGAAAAGAGTCCTTCACTGATAAAAAGACGCAGGAAGGGAGGGCCCCTTTTTCCCCTGGACATGGTCATATCTCAAAGTGACCTCTGGAACAAGCAGATGTTATGCTACGCTGAGGATGAAGCCAACAGGGAAGGGTGGAGCTGGGGTGAGTAGAGGAGTGGAACCATGCTGGGCAGGGGAGGGGAACTGCAGTGAACAAGGGAGAGGAATGGAACTGAGCAAGGGAGGGGAACCGCACTGAGCATGGGAGGGGAACTGTGCTGAGCAAGGGAGGGGAACCGTGCTGGGCAGGGAGGGAAATCATGCTGGGCAGAAGAGGGGAACCGTGCTGGGCAGTTCCCCCTACCTGTAGGCTTCCAGTGTGGGTGGGAAAGTAAGTCTATGTTGGGTGGAACAAATTTGAGTCACAGCCTCCTGTTGCTTGCGGCCAAAAATCCCTAACTGCTATATCTTGTGACCGTGTTCTAAATCTCCCTTATGTACCATTTTGGTGGGGTTTGAATCCTGTTAACCAACCAAACTTGCCAGCAGCATGTGGGACAGCTTCTGGGCTCCTTGGGATGGAGTTTGATCACTACCACTACATCAGATTAGTCAAGAATGGGTTAATAGTTTCCATTACAATTAAATAGCTACATTCGGTTCTTAGACTCCACTTTCCTTCCATGTTTAGTTGACCATCTTCTGCTGTGCTCTGCAACATAGCTAGGTACAGACAGCAGGGTGGTTGAGAGGACAGTGAGTATTTTTTGTTGTTGTTGTTGTTGTTTATTTTGTGAGACGGAATCTCGCCCTGTCTCCCAGGCTGGAGTGCAGTGGCGCGATCTGGGCTCACTGCAAGCTCCACCTCCCATGTTCACGTGATTCTCCTGCCTCAGCCTCCCGAGTAACTGGGACTGCAGGCACCTGCCATCACACTGGCTAATTTTTTGTATTTTTAGCAGAGACGGGGTTTCACCATGGTCTCGATCTCCTGACCTCGTGATCTGCCCGCCTCATCCTCCCAAAGTGCTGGGATTACAGGCATGAGCCACTGCACCCGGCCGAGTAGTTTTATATAAGAGGAGAGAGTGGGAGAAACAGAGAGAGGAGACAGACAGAGTAAGAGAGAGAGAAAGAAAGGGAGGTCACCTATCTGTATCACCTGCTGAACTGCATTGGCAATAGGCTGTGTGACTTGGATATTTCAGTTCCAGAAACAGCTCTTTAAGGATATTGATCCAGTTTTCCTGTGAGGTAATAGCTGTAGGGAAGTGGAATGCTTCTTGGAGCTCAGGATTTGAACGCAGTTTGGTCTGGGGTCAAAGCCTGTGCTCTCAGGCACTACCACAGCTTCCCCTTCTATGAGCTCCCTGTGCACATTTAGAGCACCATGCAAGCGAGAGGCCCACCGGCAAGGATTGTGCCAATGTGTGTATGTGTTTGTGTGTGTGTATGTGTGTGTGTATATGTATGTATATATATATTAATATAAACATATGCATCTTATGAAAAATACCGCTGAGTATTGTATTAGGGTTCTTCAGAGAGGCAGAACCTATATATCTATATATGTAAATAGATATAGACAGATAGATAGATGTAGATGTATGAGAAGGGGGTTTCTTAGGAGAATTAGCTTGTGTGGTTCTGGACGCTGAGAAGTCCCATGATAAGGACAGGTCCTCGGCAAGTGGAGACCCAGGGATGCCAATGGTGCAGCTCCATCCAAGTCTGAAGACTCCAGAACCAGAGAAGCTGATGGGGTAATTTTCAATTTGAGGCCAAAGGCCAGAGAACCTGGGAGGCCACTGGTGCAAGTGGGATTATAAAGGCCAGAGAATGAGGAGTTCTGATGTCGAAGGGAAGAAGTGGAGTGTCCCAGCTCTGAAAGAAAGAGCAAATTCACCTCTCCTCTGATTTTTTGTTCTCCCCAGGCCCTCTGCTGACTGAATGATGCCGCCCAGCATTGGGTCTTCCTTACTCAGTCCACTGATTCAAATGCTGATCTCCTCTGGAAGCGCCTCACAGGCACACCCAGAAGCAATGCCTTACCAGCTATCTGGGCATCCTTTAACCCAGCCAAGGTGGCACTTAAAAATTAACCTTTACAAGCGTCACAGAAAATAAGGTGTGTTAGTTTAGAAACATTTTCCCCATCTGCATGTGTTTTATGTCTGAACTACTGAGTGGCCAACACAGGGAAGACCCTGTCCACATGGAGCTTATGTTCTGAAGGGCAGTGACATCGCCAGTCCAGGATGGAGAGCAATGAGGAGGCTGCCTGAGACAGGTGGTTGGAGATCTCCCTGGAGGAGACTATATTTGAGCCAAAATCTAAAGGACAAGATTGAGCCAGAGGGTGGAGAGGGCAGAGTCTTGGGGATGGTGAGGGTTTCATTCCAAGAACTATGAGGAGTCACTAAAAGTTTTAAAAATATGGACATTTGGAATTTCTGAAAAAGATGAGTTGATTCTCACGACTTTGTGATGAAGGGATGGGAGATGAGCTAGACTAGGAGAGGGGAGAACGTTCAAGGGGCAGCTGCCTTTATCCAGGACAATAATGGGTGGGCCTGGGGCTGGTGGGGGAGAATACTAATGCTCAGGTTGCCACTTCCACCATCAACAGTTCAAATTTCTATGCTTTTTCCAGCTTTAGAAAGATGATCCACAAATTGCCCTTCTCATATCTCGCATTTTAACTCACAAGAGAAAGAACTATTCATTTGGAATGGATGCCCCAACCCAGCAGACACATAGAAGACCCATACCTTGCCCAGGCCCTGGGGATCCTGCTGAGGATACCAAGACAAATGAGATGTTCCTACCCTGGCACAACTCACCATCCAGAGCAGGAGTATCAGGGCCACTTAGTAGGTAATTTAATTTAGGGTTGGGGTTCCAGTGAAGCCAGATATAAGGAGCCAATGAACCCTGAAGCCATTTATGTGCTTAGGTAGAGGCATACTCACCATACGCTATTGATATGACTAGAGTGTTTGCCAATAACCAGGCATTCTTTGTGCCAGTTTACGTTCCCTTCCACCTTGGGGAATGGCTAGGAGGCTGGTTCTGGGGTGTACTTGGTGTCATTACTGGGCAGAGATGGTGAACAGCCCTTGGACAATTCTCCAGCCTTTCTCTCCCTAGCCTTGGAGGCTGTGGAGGCCTCATGTTGAGTTGAAGGAATCACAGGTTAGAAGCACTGGAATCCTTGAGTCGCAGCATGGAGGACAGCTGCCTTCGTGAGCTGTTACTGCTGACCCAGACCCACGCTAAACTTTGCTTGAATGACAAGTCCAACTTTGTTGAGGTAAATCCCTAGATTGGGGGATTAATTATTAAAGCAATTACTCTAGGTTATCTGGACAAGTACACCATAGATGAAGCCCTGCCTTGGTACCAGAACATTAAACAGAGATACGAAATGGCTGTGAGGAAAAGGCATATGTGTGTGTGCCCCAGGGAAGCCACAGGCTCAATCTATCCGTTTTTATTAATCTCCAGGTTATTGTATTAGCTGTCATTTTCTTAATTAAGTCTACTTTATCAAGTTCTCCCTACATTTATTTAAATCTATTTATCCTGAAATTAAAGTACTTGAAATCCAATAGTAAGTTTTAGTATACTAATTCAAAAATTAAAGGTCTGAGTGGATTTATTACTAAGACCTATGTATTTGTGAGTGTCTTATAAAAATCAACAGCAATTTAATGTCTGCCAAAACAAAAGTCAACATTCTTTAGAGGAAGATAACAGAATCCAGAGTGTCTATAAAATATAATTCACAGTGCCTGGTATACAAACAGAAATTACTAGACATTCTCTAAAGATAAAAAAGTGAATGACCGAGATGTTGAATTAGCAGACAAAGATATTAAAACAGCTTTTATAAATATGTTAAAGAATTTACAGGAAATTATGGCAGATGGAGAGTGTTAGGAAAAAAAAAAAAAGGAGAGAAGTGAAAAGACTGAAGGAAAAACCCAGAAATAAAGAGTACAATGTCTTTTTTTTTTTTTTTTTCTGAGAGGGAGTCTCACTCCCTCACTCAGGCTGGAGTACTGTGATGCAATCTTGGCTCATTGAAACCTCTGCCTCCAGGGTTCAAGCGATTCTCATGCCTCAACCTTCTGAGTAGCTGGAATTACAGGCACACACAACCACATCCAGGTAAGATTTTGTATTTTTAGTAGAGACAGGGTTTTACCATGTTGGCCAGGCTGGTCTCAAAATCCTGACCTCAAGTGAGCCTCCCGCTTCGGCCTCCCAAAGTGCTGCTGGGACTACAGGCATAAGACACTGTACCTGGCAAAAAGTACAATTGCTTACATAAAAATTTTTGAAAACTTTAAAAGCAAACTGCACATAGCAGAAGGAAAGATAAATGACCTCAAAGATAGATCAATAGAAATGATTCAAACTAAAGCATAGAGAGGAAAATGAATGGAAAGAAAAAACAAACAAACATGCAAGCACAACACAGCAACCACATAAGTGGGACAACGTCGCTTCGTCTAATAGGTGCGTAAATTGGAGACCCAGGAGGAAAGGGGATACAAGGGTCAGAAGAAATAGCTAAAGATACAGTGGATAGAACTTTCCGAAATTTGATAAAAGATTCAGCCCCACACTTGCTACAAGCTAAATGAACCTCCAATAGGAAAAAATAATAACAAAAAAGGAAAACAAAGGGGATACCACAGGAACACTATGAAACCCCAGAATGAAGAGAAAATCTAAAAACAGCCAGAGAAGAATGAAAAGCTCTATTCAGGGAAAAACAATAAGAATGATGACTGACTTTTCATCAGAAATAATAGATGTAAAGATGAAGATGTTTTCTACTAGAATTCTATATTCACTGAAAATATCACAAACTACAAGATTAAATAAATATATTTTTAGATAAACAAAAGCTAAGGCAATTATTTGCCATGAGACCCGTATACTAGAAAGGCTAAGTGATTGTAAAAAGAAGGAAGAGCAGTGAAAATGATAAATATCAGATAAATAAAAACACTATTTTTTTTTGCCAGTTTTCTTAATGAGAATCTACTGAATAAACAAAAATTATTTAAAAATTTATCTTGAGTTTTATAACACACATAGAAATATATGACAAGAGTAGTACCCAGGTCTCAAAGGGAGGAAAACAGTGCCATACAGGAAGTGATATGATATTAGGTACACTGGGATAAGTTAGCAGTGCATGATGTGAGTATTAGAGCAACTGCTAAAATTTGAAACAAAGAAGCACAGCTGCAAAACAAATGGGCATTTGATAAAACACATCAAAGTTTATGAGATTCAACTAAAACAGTGGGTAGGAAGAAACACAGCATTTTAGTATGTGTAAAAACAGAACATATCAGAATCTGTTGGGCATACCTAAAACAGTGCTTTGAGGGACATTTATAGTATTAGATGGATATAGCAAAGAAAAAGAAAAGTGAAAATCAGTTATATTTTCTCTTTAGGAGGTTAGAAGAAAAAAAGGAATGTAAGTCTAAGAAAATAGAAGAAAATAATAAAAATAAGAGAAAAAAATCAATAAAATAGAAACCAGAGAGGTAATAGAAAAAAATAAACAAAGCTATAAGTTGATTGCTTGAAAAGTTAATAAAATTAATATGCCCCCAGAGACTCAAAAAATGTTAGAAGGCACAAATTACTAATTTCAGGAAGCAAGAAGGGGAATATTCCTACAGATCCTCCGGACGTTAAAAAGAATAATTAACATATGTTATGTCCATTTTCAAATGTGTACACATCACATTCAGCATGCTCAAAACCAAACTCATACTATCCTCATTTTCTTTTCATATCAGTCTTATCCCCTGAGATTGTTTTTACTCTTTCATTGTCCTTCTCTTATATTTACACATACTTTTATTTACTTATGTATTCTTGGACCCTAATAGCTAGCAAATATCTAAATAGTGGTGAGTGTGTTTGGTGATAGTCACTACAGAACACAAAAATGACTAACATACACAGAGTCTGGTTTTGCACAGACATCTAATTCCTGCCAAGATGGTGAAGTTGCACAGGCTTCTGGTTCCGTCCCTCAAAATAAACCCTGAAAATAGACAGAATGTAGAGAGCAGCAGGCACTCCAGTGTGGCAGACAGCATCCAAGTGGCCACAGCGTTCCACACCTCTTCCCACTTGGAAGTAGAGTTCGTGTCTGTATCCTGGAGGCTGGCTTGGCCACCTGACCTGCTTTCCCTAAGGGAGCTTTACTAGATGTGACTTAAGCAAATGCTTGAAATGCGCTTGCACCTGGGGCTTTCACTTTCTGACCGATGGGGACTCCTTTGCCACTGTGTGAATAAGCCTGGGCTGGCCTACCAGGGACACGTAGTCCAGCCAACTGGCAGCACCACTGCTAGACATCGAGGTAAGCCATCCTGGACGCTGGAGAGATGCCAGTGGACCCCTGGATGAGCCCACTCAAACTGCCAGTCTGTGAAATCATGAGTAATTTGGAGGAGCTTTGCTATACAACAATACGTAACTGATAAATCCATAAAAAAAAAACCATGATAATTTAAAAATCAGAGATAAAACTCTGGGGATATTAAAGCCTCTCTTGAACTGGAGTATGTGGGGAGGTGGGTGCTTGCAGCCTGCTTTTAAAAAACGACCAAGCAAATCACATTTCAACTGCCAGTTTGATATGATTGTATCCTGGAATGCCAGGAATAACCTTACCAACTGAATTAGGAATTATATTCAGATGCCTATGAAGAAAACCCAAACAAAAACGGCTTACTTCTATAAGCCAGTCTGGAGGTACAAAGTCCAAGGCAAGTCTCTGTAACATATGAAGTCACTGGAAAACCAAGCTGCTTCTATCCTCCCGTTCTAGGATCCTGGTGCATAGGTGTTATGGTCAAGGTCGCCCTGTGGTCCAAGATGGTTACTGGAGTGCCGGCCATCACATCTGTATTCCAGGCAGTGGGAAAGTGAGGTGAGGCCTCAGGGGTACACCTTCCGGCTGTAGAGACCTCCTTTTTACCACCACCGTGTGTTTATATTAATATAACATCTTGCTCTTTATTTTCTATCATAATCTCCTATTTATTTTCTATATAAACAAGTGAAGTCTTTCCTTTGGGTATTTGCTGGTTACTGTTTCTCTTGTCTTCCGTTTGGTAAATTTTTGCCTTCTTGTTACGTACACACACATGCACATGCACACACACATGCATGCTCACACATGCAAATGCACACACACATACACACATGCACAGTTGGGAACTGAGTTCTAAAACACAGTGTCTTTGCCTGCGAGAGCAGAGAAATTAAACTCTTCCCTTAAAAATGAGAAAGTAAGTCAGCGTTGTGAGACCCAGCCTTCCCTGGGTCGTACAGGGTTCTGTTTCCTCCAGCCTAGGGAATGTCCAGGTGGTGGTCACAGAGCGGTCAATGCCTGTGAGGAGGGGCTGGTCCCACTGGATGGGGCCTCAACAGAGCGAATGCCCGAGGCTGCCAGTGGCACAGCAGGGCTGATGGGGGCAGCAGGGCACTGGGTTTCCCTTTGGCCCCAGCAGAGACGAGTGCCTCCAGGTTAGCATCCGTTGGACTTACCTTCTCCCTCCTGTCTATCATCAGGACCACTCACACATTGCTCTGCCAACACCTGGCCCTTGCCCTTCCTCCCACTGTCCAGGCACATGGTCTCGGCATCTTACACCAGTGTCCTAATTGCTGACCCTTTGCCTGCCCCTGGTTGGGTGTGGGCTCACCTGCTTAGCGCTGGCAGTTCTCCGTGGTTTTATCCACTAACGGGCACTCACATGCAGTGAACATCTGGAAAATGAAGTGGACATTGTCTGGAGTCATTGTGTGGCTTTCTTTGGGGTTGGCAGATCTGGGTGTGGACCCACGACCTGATGCTTTAGTCATTCAGTATTCACCAGCCACTCCCCCAGGCCTGGACCCAGCAGGAGCTAGGCAGCACTGTGAGCCTCAGTTTCTCCTTCTGTCAAGTGCAGATTGTCAGCAGATCCATCTAAGGTTCATCTGTTCTAAGGATGACCAGAGCTACCCACATGGAGCCCAGCAGGCAGAGACCACACGTGACACACGCTTCTTACTGCAATAATCGCTGGGGAGGATCTGGCCCCAGCAAGCGCTTTAAGCCTCCATCCATGAGCCTGAAGATCATGCAGTCCCCAGAGCAAGGCTCTGCCAGCCTGAGGGACCCCTTTCCTTCCAGCGACCTGGTGTCCTCACTAGTGTCCTTCCTGCAGGTGACACCTTCTCGTTGGGCCTGCTTGTCTTTCTCTGCAGTGGTGTCCAGCAGCTCAGCTCCCCATCCCGACAGCTGCTGCATTTCTTTCCCTTCCCTAGGCTGGCCCCTGCCTCTCTGATCCTCACTGCCCATTGATGTCCCCTCACTCCACCTCTGGTTGTTTGGAACGCTTTGCTCTTATGTTCTCTTATTCTCTCTTAGTCACTGTTTTCATATTTTTGGTGGAGATCAGAGACCACGTGGGGCATCTAGTAAAACTACAGAGCCATTCTAGAAAAATATACATCCCTAACAATTTGCACAAAACGTTTGCACATCACTTCAGAGAGTCTACAGCCTGTCAGGGATGTGTCCGTGGGCCTCGGCTGAGGGACCTCTGGCACGTGACATCTGCGCCCCATGCTGTGGGTCAGTCCAAGGCCGGGGACCCTGCATTGGGCCTGTGTCCCTGTGGATGAGGAAAAACAGCTCTGGGGATAGAGTCTTGGGCCACATGGCTGCTCACTTGCCAACATGCCATGTCACCCAGGTGGGGATCCGGTCATCACCACGGATTGTTCTTGGGCCTCTGTGGAGAAGCCCTGCACCTGCCCAGGCCGGCATCTGACTCCACATCGTGTGCTCCGTGGGAAGAGCCCAGCAGAGCCCTGCACCTGCCCAGGCCGGCATCTGACTCCACATCGTGTGCTCCGTGGGAAGAGCCCAGCAGAGCCCTGCACCTGCCCAGGACCATGTCTGACTCCACATCGTGTGCTCTGTGGGAAGAGCCCAGCAGAGCCCTGCACCTGCCCAGGCCGGCGTCTGACTCCACATCATGTACTCTGTGGGAAAAGCCCAGCCAGCCACGCACAGCCTCCTGCCTTGAAATATCTGCGCCTTCCAAAGGAGAGGAGAGGGTCTACCACCGGCAGGGTCAGAGCCCAGCGTTGTCTCTGCAGGTCTCCTGTATACGCCGGAAGGCGGCCTGTGCTGGGTGAACAAGTCCTCTCTGCAGCATGACTTCAGGAGGCAAACAAGGTGCCAGCCAGGCCCGCCCCAGCAGCTGGTCCTGCACACGCCTTTGCCCACCATCGCTGAGAGTCAGACTTCTGATTGTGAAGGTTCTCCCCAAGCTTGAGTCAGAGGAACAAACATTTAACTTGTGGGAATGTAGATGTAGCAGCGCTCATTAGAGGGACAACCACACGGACCTCCTTTCTGGGAGTGGGTGGGGACAGAGGGAAGGGTGGGGACGTGGGAAGCCCTCGTGGTGGCCGACCTAGGCCATTCCCAGTCCAGTCTGTTCCCAAAAATGCACTTGCTATTCCCAAGGCACAGGCAGGCCTGGGGCAGCTGCAATTCCCCACACTCACCTGAAATGAACGCTTGGAGGGGTCCTTGGCCCCGTAGCCCAGTTAGGTGCCCTGGCCCCCCTGTGCCTCTGAGGTCCTGGCAGGGGGAGAAGCTCTGCTGTGCTCCCAGGCCAGGCCGGCAAGGGTGGACGCATGACCCGAGGCCACCTGCTCGTCTTAGGGTCAGTGGCTTCCAGCCCTTAGGATGGGGACCCTGTGGGGTCTTTGCACGATTCTGATGAGTTTTCCTCTGTTGTAAATAAATGCACTTAAAGCAATTGCCAGGGGCCCAGCCCAGAACTCGGGCTGATAAAGAGCTGTGATTAGGGCCCATCTGAGGTCCCCTACTTAGGCTGTTTAGACAGGAAAGAAGGTGTCTCCCAGGTCCCCATTCCCCGACCCTTTCCACGCCATGCTGCCTCCCCAGCCCATAGGAGGCTGCCTCCACCTGCACAGGTGACAACATATTCGGCAGTCAGTGTCTGGTGATGTTGCAGAAGGAGACCTGTCTTCAGCTCCTGGTTCCTCCCAGAGCCGCATCTGGCTTTGCTCCTTTCTCTCTAGGCCCAAGAGATGACTGTGGGGTGATGGCAAGAGGACTGCCAGGGCCAGAGCTTGGAGCCCTGAGCCCACTTTGCAAGGCTGGCCACAGGCCTCTGTGCCCCCGTCCAGCTGGGGCTCAGCCTAGTGCTGCCCAAGGACCCCCGGCCTGGCTGTAGCCCCAGAACACCAGCTCTTCCTGGAGATGGAGGAGGATGAGCCTGGGAGAGGGGACAGGAAGGCTGGGACCTGCTGGGGAACGTCGACCCCATGAATGAGCCGGTCCTGATGTTTGAGGGGACGTGTTCTGGGATGAGAAGGCAGGGAGTGAGGAGGCCCCACAGTGTGCTCTCGGGGTGGGGACGAGAATCTGCACGTGGGGCAGTGGGGCTCATGTTACACTGGGTGCATAGTGTAACCTCATTTTAACAGCTGGGCTTCACCACGTCGTGGCGCATCGGAGCTCAGTGCCTTCTTGCTGCTGGGGGATGTCCACGTGTGGCTGGGCTGCACAGTGCTTCTCACTCACCAGGCGAGGTCATTTGGGTTGTTTGGGCTTTTTGGCTGTTGTGAATTGTGCTGTGGGAACATCTGTGAGCAAGTGAGAGAAGCTGTGCGTTGTCACATGGTTTGGCTGTGTCCCCACCCAAATCTCATTTTGAATTGTCATTCCCATAATCCCCACTTGTCATGGGAGGGACCCAGTGGGAGGTAATTGAATCTTGGCGGCGGCTATCCTCATGCTGTTCTCGTGATAGTGAGTGAATTCTCATAAGGTCTGATGGTTTTATGAGGGGCTTTCCCCCCTTTGCTTGGCACTTCTCCTTGTTGCTACCACGTGAAGAAGGAAGTGTTTGCTTTCCTTTCCACCATGATCGTAAGTTTCCTAAGGCCTCCCCAGCCATGCTAAACTGGGAGTCAATTACACCTGTTTCCTTTATACATTACCCAGTCTCGGGGACGACTTTATTAGCAGCATGAGAACGGACCGATACTGTTGTATGACAGCATTTATATGTGGTGTCCAGAACAGACAAATCTACAGAAAGCCCATAGATAGTGGGAGCCAGGGCAGGGAACAGGGGAATGAGGAGTGACCACAGATGGGCTCAGGGTGATGCAAATGCTCTGAGGTTAGATCACAGCAGTGGTGGTATAACAGAATTGCACGGCACACTTTAAGTGGCGGAATTTCATGTGAGTGAGTTGCATCTTAAATCTGTTTTAAATATCAGACTTGCCCTTTTCAGACCATGTCATTGAGAAATACAAGGGCAATGTGGTGTGTGTTGGATCTGCAAGGTCACTACTGTTCTACTTCTGAGGAGGGGATGGGTTTTGGTTGAGGCCTATCTGTGTCATGTGAAGCAATGGAGTGAGGGCTGTTTTCAGAGGCGATGTCTACTGTAAATAAGCAGCTGGCTTCTGGCGTGTGGACATGGCCAGTGACAGGCATGTTGTGTTTAAAAGGATGGCCTTGATGGTCCTTGGCCCTTGGGAGCTGGGCGATGGCCTTGATGGTCCTTGGCCCTCGGGAGCTGGGCGTGGGAAGGCCGTGAAAGACCAGGGTGCAAGGCCCTTGCTGGCAGCTCTATAAAACCAAGTGGGTGCTCCCTGGTGGGGCCTGCAGCCACCCCTGCAGGGGGACACTGGCAAGCCTGCTTTGCCGCTCTTAGAGCTGTGAAACCCAGGAGGGGGTGGCAGGAAGGACTGGGGCAGAGGACAGCATTCCTTACGAGACGCCTCGATGCCTCTGGTGTGAGCTGCAGTAACACACATGTGTGCAGGGAACCAAGACCCTCCCGCAGCCTTCCTGTCCCTCGAGACTCCATTCTCCCGCTCCTGGCAGACAATGGGTCCTTAGTGGGAAAGGCCGGCTTGGGCACAGGGCTCAGCAGAAGGGAGATCTGGCTCCTCCCACCTCGGCTGCACCTGGATGGCCACCTTGGCTCCCTGGAGCACGGAGACACCTGCTGGGCTTTGTGCCTGGAGCTGCGGCTTGTCGCCTGGTGCCTGGAGCTACGGCTTGTCGCCTGGTGCCCGGCATCTTCTGGCAAACTCCACGGAAGGAAGGAACTCTTCACGCACTCGGAGACCTTGTTCTATAAGGAGCTCTCTTTTCTTTCTTGTGTCTGTGTTCCTGTACCTTTCTGGGTACAACAGTTAGAGACTCCCACAATCTATGAAGCAGCAGTGCCTGCAGAGGTTCCGGGGCCTCTCTCATGACTGGAGTCACTCAGGGTTTGCCTGGGTGGGTCTGGGTTTATTGTGGGGGAGACTGGGGCATCTCAACTTCCTCTGAGGCCACCCCTTCACCTGGTTAAAGGTGATGCACCAACCGTCGACTCAGACCCCTCAGGGCGGCACCGCGTCCACCTGCACACCCCACGGCCACGGCTACACGGACGTGGTCTTTCAGCTCGCGAGAGGGAACTTTTCCTCACGCCCGTGGTTTTTCACTTATTAAATCTCATATTTCAGGCAACCCATTGAGTGGAGCCTGGAGAGATGCGATTAAACTGCTAGTCTCATTCCAGAAGAGGGATGGTGCTTTTATAGTAAACAGCAGATCTATGATTTCAAAGTGTATTCGACTCCCGAGTATTTCAATTACACAGTAGAATATTAGATGATAACTCGTGCAGTTAGGATATAGTGTGTGTCACCCACGTTACCGGGAGCGAACGCAGCAGTGCCCGCCGTGCGTAGAGGGCGTGCTGCACGGGAGATGCACCAGACTCATCCTCCCAGGTTGACTCCAGGAATGCTTTCAAACAGTCTTTTCCACGCTGACCCCAGAACGTAAAGATGATGTATACGCAGCATAAGCCGTTTTCATCACGTATGCACTTATTTTACAAAAAGGGATGTCAGACAGATTAGGATTTCTTTTCCGTGAGTCCCTTTCTCTGGGAAGATTATTTACAGTCGTTTTTAAATTCCTCTCTGTGCTATTCCTCCAAAGGCAATGGAAAGCAATTCTGAGAACACAGCAGAAAATCAGCTTCTAATCAAGAAAAAACATTCTATGGGAAATAGAGATGTGCTGTTCTGCCCCAAAGAGATTCCCGTGGCCATGGGACCACCCGCTTCCAATTTGGAGATGCAGGTTTCCCTTCTCCGGCGCCACTTCCTGCCGAGGCTTGGCTGGGGCCTTGGAAATGCTGTCACGTCTGGTAACGTCTGATTGTTGGTTGGGCCAGGAGGCTGCTGCGGAAGGTGGGGGGCCAGGCCGGCCTACGGACCCTCAGTGAGGTGTCTCCTTAGTACAAGTGGGCAGGAACTCGGGTCAAGGGACACAGTGACCAATGCAGACAATGTCACAGAACTTGTTTGGATTCCCGACACCACCATGCTGTGAGGAAGCCGTCGGCCTGAGGACAGGACACTCAGCGGGTGTGGAGAGGACACAGCAATAGGTGAGTGAAGCAGGCCCCAAATCCCAAACAGTGAATCCTTCCGAAACCTTTAGAAGTCAGGGATGGGCAGGTATAGCCACAGAGCAAGATGCCAGCATTTCTTTCCATGGATCTCTGTGGCTGTGCCCCTGTTGGACTCTGTGGCACACATTTATGGCTCAGTGGCCCATAGTGCAAGTCACTGAATTTTCTGCCTGATGTCCCCACATCACTGTCACCTCCTCCTGGGGTCCCCGCATCACCCTCACCTCCCCCGGGTCCCTGCATTGCTCTCACTGGGGAGGGGTGGACCAGAGGCTTCACACACCACGTGTCAGAATAGGGCTTTCCCTATTCGGGGTTCCCGCATCGGTCTCACCTCCTTTGGGGTCCCCGCATCACTCACACCTCCCCTCCGGTCCCCGCATCACTCACACCTCCCCTCCGGTCCCCGCATC
>NW_012109696.1:5807126-5829564 GCF_000951045.1 Mandrillus leucophaeus | reverse complement strand
GGTCCCCGCATCACTCACACCTCCCCTCCGGTCCCCGCATCACTCACACCTCCCCTCCGGTCCCCGCATCGCTCTCACCGCCACCTCTGGGTCCCCCATCACGCTCCCCACCCCCAGGGGTCCTGCAATCCCGTCATATGTTCTTCTATTTCCAGAGCTGACCCGGAAGTAGAGTCGTGGCCACGCTCTGCTGTGCCTGGAACCTCTATTCTGACATGTGGTGTGTGAAGCCTTTGGTCCTCCCTCCCTGGTCCCCACAGGCTGAACGCCTGACAGAATCCACCCCCACTCCCACAGCTGCCCTGGAGTAGTCAGGACAGCAGGGGACGGGTGGGACAGGCCACACAGGAGCAGGAGCTGCCCGGGGGCCGTCCCACGTCTGGGGAGCAGCCCTCCTGCCCCTGTGTGCCGAGGCCTCTTCTAGCTCAGGCTTTTTGGGCTGGAGGGTTTCGAGGGTACTCACTGCATGGAGCTTCCCCATGGCACGAAGTCCTCAGCGAGGAGAGCGACGGCTCCGGAGCTCCAGACGTAAAGTTGAGTTATGGAGGAGTAACGGCTTCGGTCTCCGCCCGATTCATTCAGTGGGGCGGAGTGGGGCGGGGTCCACAGCAGCCTCAGAGCTGCCCCAACACTGGGCCCACAACTTCCCTCAAGATGGTCTCTGAAGGGTGACGTCCTGCCCCTCCAGAGTGCCAAGGTACTGAGGGCATGATGGTCTTCATGTGGCCTGGCCCTTCCCATCTCCATCAGGCCCAGGGGACATGGAGGGTGCCTTGCAGCTCTCCGGTTGCAAGACCACCCTGTCTGCCCACTGGGGACAAGCAAAGCTGTCACCCACCCCCACCCAGTGTGTG
Source organism: Mandrillus leucophaeus (assembly GCF_000951045.1). Classification (NCBI taxonomy): domain Eukaryota; kingdom Metazoa; phylum Chordata; class Mammalia; order Primates; family Cercopithecidae; genus Mandrillus; species Mandrillus leucophaeus. The sequence goes on along the minus strand of NW_012109696.1, from coordinate 5,828,710 downwards.
CACAGACAACCTGCTGGGCACTTGTGCTTGTGCCCTAGCCACCTGTACCCTGCTGAGAGGAGGGACTGGCGGGACGCCCCAGGGGCTGGGCCAGGGCTCTCCAGATGTGGGGTTCTGGGGTGGGGGGTTCCAAAGAGGAGGCGAGTGAGCCCATGCCCACAGCCCACGCCCACAGCCCATGCCCACAGCCCATGCCCACAGCCCGTGCCCACAGCCCATGCCCACAGCCCATGCCCACAGCCCATGCCCACAGCCCTCCCTGCTCCAGGAACCACAAGGAGGCTCCGTGCCACGTGGGGCCACCAGGCAGCATGGGCTGGAGTGAGCGGGCTGATGAGGCTGGGGAGGTCCCAGGCACACAGGAGGGGGCAGCTTCCCCTGCAGGGGCATTTCAGAACTAGCCGTGGAGTGGGAGTCCAGGGGGAGCAGTGATGGCTCTCAGGAAAGAGGGGTGTCCCTGCTGTAGGCACCCCCTTCAGCCCCACATCTCCACAGCTGGACACAAGAATGGATCCCACGTGGCCATGCCCCTCTGCTGTCCCTCCTCGGAGGCCTCTTAGAGGTGACACTTTTGAAATATGGTTCATGGAATGTTGTCTGGAGGCCAGGCCCAGGGATTCCAATGTGGATGGGCGACGCCGTCACAACACAGGCCAGAGACAGAAGGGGCAGATTCTCCCTGAAATGTGGCCTCACAAAGCCAGGGGTGTCCTGGGACCTCCATCCCTCAGTCCTGCTCCGTCCCCACTGCCTGCTGTTGGGCAGTGTCAGGCGGTGAGCCTGGCAGCTGCCCCTCTCAGGCCTTGTGTTCAGACCCCAGCTGACCTCTCCTGGTTGAGTGCCCCAGCAAGTTCCTCCATGCTGTGCCTCCACTTCCTCAGCTGCTAGTGCCCTGGAGAGGGAGGGACATGGGCTGCACTTAGCACCGGAGAATCCAGTGGACACCAGCTCTTGTGACTGTTCATCTTGGAGACCCACAGATGCAGCCGCTCTGGGCCGCTTCTCGCTCTCCCTCCTGTCGCCCCCTGTGCCTCCCCCTTGCCTCTCTCCCTCTCTCCCCGTCTTTTCTTCCCTCTCTTTCCCTTTCCACCCTTCCTTTCTTCCTCTCTCTGCTCCCTCCTTGCTCTCCCCTGCCCTCTGTCTCCTCCCGACTGCCTGCTCTTTGAAAAGGCAACATTGTCTCTAACTGAAGTCACTGAAATTTAAGTCAGTTAAATTGGACAAACGCCGCTGTTAGGAGCGTCTTCTATCTCTTCCGTAATCCTTGTTAGGAGCGTCTTCTATCTCTTCCGTAATCCTTCCCTCTGTGCTTTCCCAGCGCATCCGAGTGCACGTTCCTCAGGGCCCCGTGCTCATCCTGGGTGTGCTGGCTTCTCAAGGCTGTCTCTGCAGTGTGTCTGGGGTCAGGTGCAGATGGCATCCGGCCGGGTAGACCCTCATCCCTGCAAGGTGGACTCTTTACAACTGACGACTTTTCATGAGAAAAATAATCAATCACGGAAATAGAGGCTTATAGGCCATCTATGTGATGCCAAGTGGGTAAAGCAGACCATTTGTGGGGAACCCAAAGTTTCTAGGACTGCTCCTGTGAATGCCCGGCCATGAGGGGGTCCAAGGAGGGTGGGCCCCGGACAGAGAGCCCCGAGGGCACTCTCTAGCTGAGAATCCTGAGTGCTATGCTGGGAGCGCCAGGGAGGGAGGGTGTCTGGGGACAGCACGTGGTCCTAAGCAGCAGCCCCTGGCACTGGGGAGTCTGCCCCTGCTCCTCAGAGGGAGGACCCCCCACGGAGGGCTGTTTGTCCCACTGCACGCCTCTGGGGGACTGGGGTGCAGACCTGGGGCAAAACTGCAACTCCCAGATTGAGTGCAGGGAGGCAGCCGGGTCAGCGCGGGAGTTCCTGGGGCCCAGCAGCACAGAAGCATCCCTAAACGTGCATGGGGCTAGGGGGATGTGAGGAGGGTGCATGTGTGCCCTGTGGCCGTGTAACAGGTATCACAGACCAGGGGGCTTAAACGGCAGGATCGCCTTCCTGGAGTTCTGCCGTCTGCCGGTCTGAAGTCAAGGTGTCGGTGGGCCTTGATCCTCGAAGGCTCCAGGGGAGACTCCTACCTGCCTCTCCCAGGTTCTGGTGGCCTAGGCATCCCTCCATGTGCCTGCATGTGGCCGCACCTCCTGTCTCTGCCTCTGCCCTCACGTGGTCTCCTCCCTTTCCCGTGTCTGTCCACCTCGCCTCACTCTCCTAAGGACACCTGTCATTGGGTTTAGGGTCCATCCCCCTCATCCAGGATACGTTCCTCCTTTCACATCTTCAACTAAAGCACTCTGTTAAGATGTGGATGTATTTATTGGGGGCCATGGTTCAACCCGACCATGGTGCCCGACCTCTCAGCGCAGGGGCCCGGGGAGCTGCCGTTTCAACAGAGAGGGGCACGGCTCTGCTGGAACCCAGGGAGCTGCCATTTCAACAGAGAGGGGCATGGCTCTGCTGGGACAGAGCTGCAGCCAGAGAGTCTTCAGGTCTGGTTTTGCCTGCAGAGAACCCTCTGGAAAATCCCAGCACCACTCACACCTCGCTTGTCAAGCTGGGAGTGCTGTGGGTGTTGCTTAGCTTGGCATCCAGTGCTGCTCTGAGAAAGAGTGTGGTGACTCAGTACCTTTGGCTGAAGGACAGAGTTACGGCAGTGGGAATCGGTGGGAATCGGTGGGAATGTGTTCAAAAAGGCTTCTAAATGAGGATGTGCTGAAATAGGAAAGAGCTACTTTAGAGAGTGATGAATTCCAGGCCTTAGCTCCTTGACTGGCTTCTGAGGATGTATACAGTTTTTGGTGAAGAAATAGACTCCTGTTTGGAGATTTCAGAGGGAAAGCTTGGAGTGCCACTAGGCCAGAGGAGAAGTAGAACAGATGTCCACAAAGCCACATCCACAAAGATGAGAGTGTGGTTGCTGGTAAAAGACACTGGAAATGACAGCAGCTTAAATAAAACAGCACACAGCTTCTCCCATGCCAAAGGAAGCTGGAGGTGGACAGCCCAGGGCTACGTGGGAGCTGCAGACTCCTCCAGTGTTGGGGGTCCTCCCATCCTTCTGCCCCGCCTCATCCAGCGTCTTTCCTAAGTGTGCCTCACAGTCCTGGTTTGGCTGCTGAGGCTGCAGTCACCACCTCTGCATTCCAGGCAAGAGGTGGGAAAAGTGGGAGAAAGACAGAAAAGGCCCTTGTCAAAGCCTCACCCCAGAGCGGCTTCTTCCCTCTACTCGGCCACTTTCTTTGAGGATGGCACTGATTGGGCGTGGCCACCAGTCCCTGAGGAAGTGCTCATTCATTTGCAACAAAACGAGGCAAATAAGAAAAAATGAGTTGGTGCTTCTTCACATTAATTTTTGTTTTTCCAAGTGTTTTTGACATTAAAATGTCCTTTTTCTTTTGAAATGACAGAGAAAGTTGAGTTGATTGAAATTACTTATTTTGCTTGAGGCCATTGTTTTTCAAAGTAGTTTTATTATTTGAAAAAATAATCTGAGCATGGTTAAAAAGTCAAACACTACTAAAAGGTTCATAACAAAATCCAATCCAGCCCCTCATCCCAGCCACATCCCCTCGAGTCTTGCTCCCAGCACCACCACTCTTTTCTGTTACTTGTTTCTTCAGTGACTTATCTCTATATTTCTAATAATATAATATCCTACTACTTATTGATTTCTTGTTTTTAGACAATATCTATGGACTTCTTCCTGTGGTAGTTGAAATTTAAGTCTCTTACCCTCAACATCTTTTTTCTAGCATGACTTTCCTTGTTTCCTCATACTTCTAGCACTAGTTTTGGCTAAATAAATTTTATTTACTGCTAAGCTCAGTTATGCCTGTGATTCTTTTTCTTCTGTTATATAACTTTTCATTTTTCCTGGAGTTAATATTTACGTGATTGTTTTCATTACTTAATTTTCTCTGGAACTTGCAGTATGTTTTTCACACATTTTTATTATCTGTCCACATAATTACTGATGCGGTAATGATTCTAAGTGTCCACACATATTAAATTATCTGATAGCCTCCTAACCACTAGGAATACTGCCCCCTTCCTGCAGTGCTGCCTTGGTGGGTCCCTGGAGCTCCCACTGTCTCACTGTGGGAGTTTCCACTCTGTGCTGGCTCTGCTGTCAGGCTCGATTTAGTATCTTGTTTCATTATTTACTATCTCGCTCTCTCTTTTTTTTTGGGATGGAGTCTCACTCTGTTGCCAGGCTGGAGTGCAGTGGCGCCATCTCGGCTCACTGCAACCTCCGCCTACCGGGTTCAAGCAATTCTCCTGCCTCAGCCTCCCAAGTAGCTGGGATTACAGGCACACGCCGCCATGCCCAGCTAATTGTTTGCGTTTTCAGTAGAGACGGGGTTTCACCGTGTTGGCCAGGTTGGTTGCAGAACTCCTGAGCTCAGGCAATCTGCCCGCCTCGGCCTCCCAAAGTGCTGGGATTACAGGCGTGAGTCACCAAACCTGGCCTACTATCTCTTTCTTTCATGTTTGGCTAAAGCATGTCTCTCAGTAGCTGCCTACGAAAGGGGGTATGGGTGCCATTTTTTTTTTTTCAATCTTGGCTGTCTGAAAATAACTTTTTCATGCTTGATGGAAAGTTTGGCGAGATACAGAAGTCCTGTTGGTCAATCGTTCCTCAGTATAGTTTTAAGTCTCATTGCAGTATCATTCATATGCCACACGGTTTTCAGGGATCCATTTGATGGGTTTTAATCAATTTCTCACAATCTAGTTTTAAAGCACTCGATTGCACTCCCCTGCAAACCCTCTCCTGTTCACCTCCCAATCCGCGCTCCACGCCCCTAGCTCCAGGCAGCTGCAGATCTGCCACCGTGGTTTTCTGCCTGTATAATTTTTCCTTTTCTAGAGATTGTACACAGCTGGAGCCATTCAGTTTGGCCTCTTACAGACCTGACTGTTCTCACTTAGCATCATGTTTTGAGGCTCATCCACACATGGCCTGACTCAGAGCTGCTTCCTTTTTACTGCGGGACAGTGTTCCACGGGCGCATGGGCTAAATGTTGCTTACTCATCCCCCAGTTGACAGACGTTCGGTTGGCTTCCCATTCTGTCTGTCGTGAATAACGCTGTTATGTGCACTTGTGTGCCGGTCTGTGTGTGGCCGCTCTTTCCTCGGCTTTCCCACCCAGAAGAGTGCTGAGGAGCGAGAACCTTCACTTCAGGAAGTCTCAACATTTACAAAGAGCCAACACCGGCCGAGGAGGCTTCAGAGCCTCCTGTTCCTCCTTGTGTCTTTTGAGTATTTTTTCATGGAAGTTTGGTGGGTTGATGTAGCTGAATTAAATTATCCAGAGTTGGTCCCTACCTGTGATCAGCCCCGTGTTGAAATGAAGTCAGGAAACCATTGGAAGGCCAGGCGCGGTGGCTCACGCCTCGAATTCCAGCACTTTGAGAGGCTGAGATGGGTGGATTGCTTGAAGTCAGGAGTTGGAGACCAGCCTGGCCAACATGGTGAAACCCTGTTTCTACTAAAAATACAAAAAATTAGCCGAACGTGGAGGTGCGTGCCTGTAATCCCGGCTCCTCAGGAGGCTGAGGCGGGAGAATCACTTGAGCCCGGGAGGCGGAGGTGGCAGCGAGCCGAGATCGTGTCACTGCACTGCAGCTGGAGCAACAGAGTGAGACTCTGTCTGAAAAGAAAAAATAAAGAATCCATTGGAAAACGTGCTTAGATTTACACCTGTAATTTTGAAGACCAGAGTTTGGAAGAATGAAAGTCGCTCAGGAAGTTTCCGACCTAGAGGGACTTTGGGCTCACATGTCCTTCCATTAGCACACCTGGATCCTCAGCACCAGGTGAGAAAACCCGTGTTACTTCCGTCTGAGCGAGTGCCCGGCCACGGCCCTCTGAGGGACTCTCCGCTGCTGCTCAGGGACCCCTCCTCCCATTCTGGAAACCATCGGCAAAACCTCCGCAGACCACGGGGCAATTACTGTGGGCTCCGGTTTCCAGCCACTGCGCTTCCAGACTTTTCTCTTTGGAGCCAGTGGGAATTTAGCAAATGACTGGACGGGGTCTGGGCAGCCAGGCATCACGAGGCGCCTTCTCCTTCCACTTGGCAGAGCAGGTGCTCCAGTGAATGTGGCGTCCACGGCTGCTCGGGGCTCCTGCCAGGGCGGCCGTGCCTGCTGCTGGAGCCTCTGAGAAAACAGCCCCCCCTTCCTCTTCCCACCACCTCTTTGTCTCTTCTCCACAGAGACCAGAGTGGGGAGCCTTTTCCTTTGGCCTACACAAAAACTTGGCATAAATTAAATCATAACTGTAACAAACGAGAATGACCTGAATTGCTCTCCTCTGCCAGCTCTGCCCACGCGTCCCCCAGGCCCTCTCTGGATGCTGGGGCCACGGAGGTATTTCCCCGCAGGACTTATGTGACCTCTTTATCTTTGCAAGAGATGTCAATGGTACAGAGAAGTAAATAACAGCAACAATATTAATATAAATAGTAAGGAAAATCACCTCAGCCCATCTCCAGAGATGATCAGGGCTACATTTTGGCGTCTACTTGTCCAGGCGTTTCCATCTTTATAGCTAAATTATTTTAGCAAAAATGCGTCCATACCAAACGTGCTGTCTTGGACTTGATGCTTTACTTGTTGGTTTAGTTTTCACGTATCTCTATAAACTTAAATAACATTGTGCGACTGAAAAGTCTGTCCCCAGTGACATATGTATGGAGACGCCTCATGCCTGTCTGCTGTCCCAGCCCACGGTCTGCTCTCTGGCGTGCTGTGTATGAAGAAGGCGTCATCGGAGTTTCTTCCTGAACTTTTGAGTTGCTCTGTCATTTCTGGATTTGCATTGAGGTTTACAGGACACAAATGTAGGAGCATTTCTTCCTTCCCTCCCTCTTCCCTTCCCTGGATTTTATGACAAAGACCCCTGTCCTTGCAGGTAGGATTTTGTTGCAAGTGCTTCTCTGGGGCAGGGAGGCCAGGGGGAAGGGGCCTCACCACCTCGGCTCAATGCCAAGACCCCACTCCCTGGGTCCCCAGGCATTCCCACAGCTCAGGTCTCTGCTCGGACTAAGACCCTTCCTGCTTCTGAGCAAAGGTGTGGCTGCCAAGTGAGTGGAACTGCGCACCCAGGTTTCTCCGGAAGCCAGAGTGAGGCACGGGAGACCTCAGCTGTGCTTGCGAGTGGGTCTCAGGCGAAATTAAGGACCCCCAGCCAACGATCGCTTTCCTCTGGCACGCTCTGTCTGCTCCGCTCGGCACAGCGGATTTGGCCTGAAGCCTCAGGGCTCACCCTGCAGCCTGGGACACATGGGTGCCCCGGAAGCCTGGGGGTTGTCAGTGTAGACCGACCCTGATGAGACCCTACGGACTTGAGTATTCAGAACTGGGGATTTCATGGTGTAGATGTCCAGATTTAGGGAGAAGAGCTGCCTACATTCAAGGTGCTTTGGCTTGAAAGAAAGGATGGCATGTTACACATGCAGTTCCCGGTTTCTAAAACTACCTGTCCTGCTCCCTTGAAATAGCAGAGGAAGAGCAACCGCACCCCTAGACCAGAACCCAGTGCCTTCTTGGGGGACTGCAAAGCCTTTTAGAATATCTTTTCACGGCATTAACTTTCCTCAACTGTAAACTCTGTTAATATAAAGAAAGATTTAATTTCCAGTATGTAAGCATTTTTCTTACTAATTAGTCATATCCCTTCCATCCGGAGGGGAGTTTGAGCCAGAACGGCCCAGTATTTAGCCAGATGCCCGCGGTGTGGCCTCCTCACCAGCGAAGCTGTGACCAGCTGGAAGAATAAGCGAGCGAAAGCCTGAAAAGAGAAGGCACCTCCAAACACCCAAACTCCTCTAATCTTTATGAAAATCTATGCCACATCCTTAAATTTTTTTATGGCTAATCACCCTTTCTGAAATTCGTGGTTGAGGAGGACAAAGTCATCATCAAAGTAAATGGTTTACTTAACTATAGAGTGTTTCGAAAAAGAGTTTTACTATTCTCCAGCGAATGCAATGGTGACACCACAGCTCCTGCTGTAAATGTGGCTGCGAACGCTCTGGGTTTGATGGGGGGCTGCCGACAGACACCGTGGTCACGGGGAAACGGCTGCTGCCTGCAAATGTCCGTCACGGATGGTTTTCCTCTAAGTGGGCTTCACTGTTTTTCTTTTCCCACTGAGACTGATACATAATTGAAGAGCAGCTTGGTGGCATCAGGTTCTTGAGCTGCGGAAAGTAATCCAAGAACCAAATTATTGGTTAGACCAATTCAACAAATGATGCCCCCACATGGGAATTTACAAAGACCCCTGGGGTTGGGAAGGCGGAGGTTCAGATGGGGAGAGGGGATGAGTCCTTTCTGTAACCCAGGAATATCCAGTCCCAAATCCAGCACCCTGCAACGCCTTTCCTTTATCAGGAGTGTGCACCGCGGTGTGACTGGACCTTGCCTTCCACTGCGGGAGGCAGGGGCTCTGACCTCCCGGGGTCAAGTTCCACGGTGCTCCCGCTCTGATCACCAGGTGGTCTCAGACGAGCGTCCTGTGCAGACCGGCCCTAAAGTTCCAGCGTTAGGCTCCTACGGGGCTTCCCAGAATGGCCTTGCTGGGACTGCAGCCACCGCATTTCTAGGCACTGTGTGCGTGCAGCTTCGTCACGCTGACGGAGTATTCACGCAGCTCCTTCTGTGGCCTCAGGGGCGTTCTGGGATCAGGAGGGAACACACTGCACCACTGGGGGGTGATGCCTCTCAGAAGGCAGGGACCCTGCGCCTTGGGGGCTCTGAGTTGCCGTCTTTTGGACAATGGGGAGTTGTCTCTCCAGTCCCCCTAACCCTGTCGTGAGACGCCCAGAGCTCCTGGAGGGCTGGATGTTAGACAGGCTGCCGGATGGAACCCAGGGCTGCTTCCAAAGTCACACAGCACAGGGGGCTCCTCCTCTCCTGCTGTTTCCAAGACTTGGGGGTGGTTTTCTAGGTCAGGGAGCCTGAGACTTCAACGAGCAGAGTCCCTGGAAATCAGGATCCTCTCTACAGAGTGCGGGTCGTCTCTGTGTGAAATCACAAGCCTCTCAGCAACGCAGACCCATGGGTCCTCCTGATGCTCCTGTGCCTCCTGGTGACTCGTGCACTGGGTCCCCCTGGAGCTCTGTGCCTTCCGGTGACTCGTACATTGGGGTCTGTGGCTGTGTGGCCTGGCCCCTTTCCCCAGCAAGCAAGTAATTTCTAAGGTACGTTTGTTGCCGTTAGGGCCTAGGGACTGAGCAGCCCTGGACCCCGGGGACCCAGACGCCTTGACATTCATAGCCTGCTAAACCCACATACTCTCAACCACCTGGAGCCAGCCCTGCCCTCCAGCTGTGCTAACCCTGAGCTTCTCTCTTGTCCCTGAGCTGCCTGCACCTGCCCCAGCCCCTGCCCCAGTCCCGGCACCTGCCCCAGCCCCCGTCCCAGGCCCTGTGCCTGCCCCTTCCCCTGCTCTTGTCCCAGCCCCTGCACCTGCTCCTGCCCCTGTGCCTGTCCCAGCCCCGGCCCCAGCACCTGCCCACTGCTTCCCTGTTGTTTTCGCATTTTGGATCTCAGGCTTCTCCCCTTTCTTCACTGCAGCCCCTGGTTCCACACCCCAGGCCTGCCTCTCTTGCAGCCTCAGGGCATTCTGATGCTGTGCCACTGGTCGCAGTGATGCACTGGAGTGCTGTGCTGGGTGGACACTGGTCATGCAGGTCACGCATCTGTCCCCCTTTCAATAGCACCTTCCCTCTCACACGAGAGCTCTCGAAAAGAAGCAGGTGTTTCCATCCTTTCGGGAGACACACGTTGAGAAGAGGAAGGAGAGCAGAGACAAGTTAAGGCCTGGGACAGCCAATGTGCCGCTGGGAGAGCTCACGCTGCCCAGCAGGGCTTAAGCGTATGTTGGACTGGAACCTGTGCCTCTGCAAATACAACATCCGCATTGGCTGAGTTCCATGAGACGCTGCATCTGCAGGCGCCCCGGTCCCTAGAACGTAAGTTTGTCATAAATCAGAAGATGCGACTATGGGTTTGAGGAGTGAAATGAGCAACTGAGGCCTAAGTCTCAATCATCGAGGTTTTTCTTTTTTCTATTTAATGGAAAGCAAAATAGTGGAAAAGAAAACAAATAGAGGTAAAACATCAATTGTGATGGCACAAATGGACTCTGAATCAACATGAGTTAAAATCCTCCCTCTTGGGAGAATGGAGTCTCCCTCTTGTCGCCCAGCCTGGAGGGCAGTGGCATGATCTCGGCTCACTGCAACCTCTTCCTCCCGGGCTCAAGTGATTCTCCTGTCTCAGCCTCCTGAGTAGCTGGGACTATAGGCATGCACTACCACACCCGGCTAATTTTTGTATTTTTAGTAGAGATGGACTTTCGCCATGTTAGCCAGGCTGGTCTCGACCTCCTGACCTGAGGTGATCCACCCACCTCGGCCTCCCAAAGTGCTGGGATTACAGGCATGAGCCACGGCACTCGGCTCGTTGAGGTTTTTCAAGCCAGCTTTAGGGTGCATCTGGGAGAAACACCAGCCACAGACACAACTGTGGCTGTTTTTCTGAAGAGCTTTTCAGGAGGCTTTGTGTTGACGCATTTCCTTAAGCGGGACCGGGGGCAGGTAGGAAGAGGGGCCGGCAGGCAGGAGAGCTGACAGCTGCATTCCTGTGAGACGTTCCTTAGTGCCTAATTTACACGTTCTGTAAGGTAAGGCGAATGACCAGAGAGGAAAAGGGAGTAAAGGAAGAGTCAGTTACACAGGCGTCTCTGGGTAGGTGGAGGAAGGAGTCTGTGTTCTGTACACAGAAGACAAGCGTGTAGGGGACACGGTCAGTGTGGAATCCACACTTCAGCTTCAGGCGCTGGACTTAGACTGTAGACTGGAGTCACCACTGAGTGGCCTGTTTATGGGTGGACAGCAGAGAATTTATTCGTGATTGATCTGTGAGGCAGCCCTCCCCAGAAACCTGAGGCCTTTACCTTTCCACGGGGATCTGGCTGGAGCAGGAAGTTAGTAACAGCAATTCATTTGGAAGAGGGGGTTGCAGTGACCTTCCCTTTTGCATAAGAAGTTTGGGGGTCTTGAGATTTTTAAAATTTCCCTTTACAGGTTCATATTACAGACAAGTAAATGCCAGAGGTTTCGGAAAAAAGAAGAGGAAACATTAATAGTCTAATAAATAAACGTTAATAATCTAGCTATTCACATTTTTTATGTATAATGAAATGCTATTGTGATTATGAAATATCTGACATTTTTTGGTGCAGAGAATACTTTGAGAAGCATTGCTTTAGGCCTAGGGAGATACACAGATATGATACAGATATTAATATGTACCAAACTATGTAAATACACACATATTATACTATGCATGTGTGTATATGTCATATATACATACTTATGTGCACACATATTGTAATGTGTATTGACATAACTTGTTAAATAAAAAATTATCTTGCCTCTGGTGAAACATACTAAATATCCATGTAAGTTTTGATGAATTTAATTTCATCAATAGATGAGTAGCCACATGCGGAAGAACTTTAAAACTGTCGTGACTCGGGTGCATTGCTATCACTCAATACCTTCTAGAGACCGGAAGCACGTCCTTCTTCCTGGCGCGCCGGGCCTGGTCGTGTTGGAGATCTTGGTGACGGACTGTATTTGCCTCTCTGCCCATGGAGCCCGAAACCTGGGTTTTAGGCTAAAAGTTTATTGCTTCTCAATATGACTCTGAAGAGGAAGAGGCAGCCGCCATCTGAATTCTTCCTTATGGGCTCAGAAGAGAATGCTTCAGGATTAGTAGCTGTCCTTGTGAGTATGAGTGTGTGAGTGCTCCTCAGACACCGGAAAAGAAAGGCCACGTATTTCTTCTTCAGGGAGCTCGGCTCTTAAGACACAAGCCTGCCCATGCTCCCGGCCAAATAAAAAACCTCTTCCTTCTTTAATCCGGTGTCTGAGGAGCTATGTGGCATGTGTATTTGTGTGGTGTGTGTGTGTGGACTGTGTGTGTTGTGTGTTGTGTGGCGTGTGTGTTGTATATATGTTGTGTGTGGCGTCTGTGTTTGTGTGGTGTTTGTGTGTTCTGTGTGTCATATGTGTTTGTGTGTTGTGTGTTGTGTGTGACATGTGTGTTGTGTGACATGTGTGTTGTGTGTGCTGTGTGGCATGTGTTGTATGTGTGTTGTGTGTGGTGTGTGTGTTTGTTGGTGTGTGTGCTGTGTGTGTTGTGTGCTGTGTGGCATGTGTGTTGTGTGTGTTGTGTGCTGTGTGGCATGTGTTGTGTATGTGTTGTGTGTGGTGTGTGTGTTTGTTGGTGTGTGTTGTGTGTGCTGTGTGTGGTGTGTGCTGTGTGGCATTTGTGTTGTGTGTGCGTTGTGTGTGGTGTGTGCTGTGTGGCATGTGTGTTGTGTACGCCCCAGTTCTGTCTTTAGGCGGTTGGGCTCCCCTGTGCCGGCCCCGCTGTGCAGGTGCAGGTGTGCAGGGCGGGGCTGGGAGCTCCTGGGGACATGGGGACGCCCCTGAAGTCCGCCCGTTTCCCGGGAGGAGCGGGGTTTTGGGGTTTCGGGTTTCGCGCTGGGCTGCGTTCCTGCAGGAGCCGGGCCTCTTCATGCTGTGCGGGGACAGCCGCTGGGGTGGGAACGTGGGGAAGCCGCACTGCCTCTCGTCTGAGCGTGGGTGGGGGCCAGGTGGTGACCAAGGCCCAGCGCGGTGGCCCCGGAGCGTGGAGGGGCAGCTGCGGGGCGGCCTCCCTGGGGAGGGGTGAAGCCTCCGCCCCCCACTGCTGCCTCCCTCCTCGGATTAGGCAGGAGTCTCGGCTCGCCCCGGGCCGGTGCTCAGCCTCCTTCCCCCATCCCACCTCGACCACCCAGCAGCCCTGGTGGACTTGACTGGCAGGCCCTGTCCCGACCCCTGCCCGCCAGGTCCCGCCGCGGTCCCTCCGTGCCCGGCCCGGGGTGTCTCCTGCAGGCCCTGCCTCGGGCAGCCGTCGGTGGCTGGAGGCGGACTCCCCGCTCCACCGGCTCCTCCACGCCCAGGCCCGTCCCGGGCATTTCAGCCGCTGGGGGGGCGTCCCCGCCGGACCCCGTTCCTCCCCGCAGGGGCTGCGCCGCGTCCCCTGGCCTGTCCCTGCACCGTGGCCTGGTCCCCCTGCCCTGGGGCTCAGCGCGCCTGCTTCGGCGTCTCCCGGGTCTGCACAGCCCGCTGGGCTCAGAGGCCTCCCCACGGTCCGCTCCCTGCCGGACGCCTCGCTGCTGTGGCCGCGGTGGTTTTGTGGCCCGAGGGCCGTTTCTGTCCCTCCACACCGCGTTTCCTCCGCAGGGCGAGGACTGGGGTCTGCTGCGTTTGGAATGTGCCTGTGCCCCTTCCTGACTGGCCTCCACGCTCCTGCTGGGGCGCTGGGAGGTTTTCTGTTCGGCTGAGTCACAAAGGATCGCGCGCACCCCAGCGCCCCTCACCACGAAGCCCAGACACGCGAGGCGCAGGGTCAGTGCTGCGGGGAATCCCAGACGGCCCCACAGCTGCCGCCACCCGCGGGGCACTCGCCGGGGCTCTGCTGAGGATGCGGGGGCTTTGGTCTCCCGATGGCCTTACCAGAAACTCCGGAGCAGCCCCAGCCCTGCAGAGCCCGCGGGGGTGGAGACAGCAGACCCGCTGTGGGGCCTGAGGCTGAGATGCCGGCCTGCAGGGTGAACACATGCCAGCCCGCTCAGACCCGCCCTCCCCGCAGGACCTGGGCCCACCCCCGGCCTGTGCTGGGCTGTGCAGCGGCGGTGGGGGGACCCTGAGAACCCAGGTGCTGGTCAGGTCCCTCCTGCCAGCTGGGGTTGTCCACAGCCCACAGCCGACATGGCCAAGTTTCTAGTCTGTGGGAAATCAATCGCAGGGGCGAGAAAACAGGAAAATTCCTTTTAAAATGTCTCAAATCTCCTGGGTTGTGTTGTTGAATGAAATGAATACATGAATTGCCTTGCGAATAGCTCTTTCCATTTCTCAGAATTGTTGTTCACTAAGATTAAAACTCTCATCAACTGGGATTTTAGAACTTCAGCAGTTCAGATGAGCTAAAGCTGAAGACACTTTTCAGATTTTCCAATCTTGCAAGTAGAAGCCAAAGAAACTCAAAGTTTGCAATATTCTTTTCAAAATAATTTTATTTTCGTGGGTTCCAAAAATACATATCTAGCATAAGTCATATAGGAAATATTTTTTATTCCAAAATTTTGAGTTGATAGATTAATCTGTCTTTGTATGCTGTGCTCTTCTGTTACATGATAATTTAATGTATAGAATGATCATGTTTAGAATTTTAGGTAGAATTTACACATCTTCCATGAGCATGAAAAGACTAAAAATAATTTTAGATTAGCTACTCCGTTGTTTAAAAGCGATGTGAGAAAGCATGTATCCTCACAATAATGCCATCGCAGGACTCACCACAGATGTTTTATAGAAAACTTGTTGATTTCGGGGGTAATTTTTATGTAAATAAGCAAACCAACAAATATTTTTCTGCTCTTGTAGCAGGGCTCCAGAGCAAACTAAGAAGTGGTACCTGGGCTCTAGGATCCTCATCAAATAAGACTGTTGGACTGGGATAAGAAAGTTCAAATACTCGTACTCCCAACTTTTAAAATGTTGCTTTTACTGATCTTCTTTTTTGTCAGACGTTAAAAAAATGTAGTTGGAAAGCTTTCTCCATGGGAGGGGCATCCAAGACTGTGACCCCACCTCCCATCTGCTGGAATTGGTGGCCATCAGCCCTGAACTCACAAGTGGAATGCATGATTTGACAGCTTGTCTTCTTATTTGTGGAGACTGAATTTTTAGAAAGCTTCTAAGATAAAAATACGGTGAGTATGATAGTGACTAATTCCTATGATCAAAAAGACTACACTCAAAGAACGCTGTGAGTATCCGGGAGCTCTGAAGTGCATGGTGCGGGTATCCGCGCAGTTTACAATTAGATAACTTATAGGAGTTATTGGTCTCTAAAGGAACACAGTAAAGATCATTCCTCGGAGACTAAGAGGAATAGGCTGTCTCACGAATATATGTGTTTAAATTGGAGACCCAGGATTTAACTTATGCCAATAGTCTTACTGGTTTGTGATTGGTCCACTCTTTGCCTGGTTCAAATAAAATCCATCTCCATTGACTGGCATTCCCACCATTCTGTCTACTAGAATATTTTCCAGTTTCATTCACATGTAGTCTCTGGCCAGGAGAATTCTTGGTCATAGATTCTTTGTGACATTAATACTTTTGCTCAGTTTTCCTTATAACAACAACAACAACAACAAACTAGAACACTTTCTGTGAACTCTCAGAAATATCTGTGTGGGGCTTTGATCCTCTTCTGAAGGCTGCTCTGGCTAAGTTTTTCTCTTTGATACCAAATAACTTCCTCATCCCCTGTGGGACAATTTGGATGCAGGTGGGATCCCATGACATCAGCCTGGATGGATGACTCAGATTTCCCCTTTTATCTTTCATTCCTCCCTTAAGAAGAGTGGAATCTTATTAGAGCTCGCGCTCTCCCCTACTAAGTTGTGAGTTTAATTAATTATTATCGTGAGTTACTATGGTGGTATCCAGCTTGTGGAGAAAAAAGTTTATAGATGCTCAAAACATTGTAGGTGCAAATGTGGTTTGTTTTTAAAACCACCTTCTCTTCTTTAAACGTGCAGATTTCCCCGCAGAGGCCAGCAGTTACGGGCACGGTTTGAAGCAGCAGAGTGCAGGAACGGCCTCCCTGTCTGTCAAAGGGGCTTCCCGAGGACACTCAGTGAGGCCGTCAGATCAGCACATGGAGTATCGGTGGCCTTATTAAAACAAAAACAGCAACTCCACAGTCTGGTGAGCTGTATGTGTGCCCAAGTACACAGGTGATTAGAACAGAAAGGCCTGGGCTGGTCATCTAAGCTCTTCCAGTGGCCACCTCTGAGGAAGGTGGGATGTGAAGGGAGTGACAAAGGACTTGGAGAGTTAAGACAAGCATGTGCTCCTGGGTGGTGTGCGCGGTAAGAGAAAGAACCAGGGGAGGTTTGGGGAGGGATCAACCAAGTCAGAATGGGGCATGATAGGCGGCTTCCAAAATGGCCCCAGTGACCCTACGATCCTGCCCTCGGGGGATCCCTGCCCTGGGTTTGGACTGGGCCCAGAGATGGCCTCTGGTGGACAGGATATGGCAGAAGACAGGAAGTCGCTGTGTCTGTGTCACTTCCTACAGAGGCTTAACATCTCTTTGTATTTATACTTGGCTAATATACTCGGTCTTAATCCATTTATGCCTAGCATTCCATTATTGGAACATTCCATTATTGGAATGCTAGGCATGTGGGATTTCTATCCTACTGCTCAAGGTGATCACCAAGGTCTGATGGCAAAAATTCAAAAAATTGCTACCCCAGACATAAATGGGTTAACTCTACCATTTTATTTATTTTTTATGTTACTATTTTCAACATTTTAATAAGAATTTAAAAATATTCAGCAAAATTGACAATGTTTTATAATTTTTAATAAGTACCTCTAGTCTATCATGAACCTTTTACTGCACTTGCTTTGTGACATTTCTTAGCCTCTATCTTTTTTGATGCACATCAAAGCAAATGCAGACATGGTAAACGTCCCCCTAAAATCTCAGCATGCATATTATCATCTAGAGTTCAGTATTTTTTTACAGTTTTTTCCCTTGAAGGTAAATATTACATGTAACGAAATGTCAAAATCTTAATAAAACCTTCTCTGTGTTTTGACAAATGCACACCTGTGAGGCCCAAACTTTTAAAAAGACGAGATAGAGGCCGTCACGTGGAGGCCGTCACCCCACAAAGCTCCGTCATGGGCCTTCCTGGCCAATCCTGGCCCCCAGCCCCCAGAGGCAGCCGCTCTTGTTTTCATCTGTTTTACTTTTCCATCACAATCAGCCTTGCCTGACCTAGAATATCACGTCAAATGGGGTTGTGGAGTGTAAGCATGGTGTAGACTCTTCTGCTCAGCGGGATGTTTCTGGGATGGAGCCGTGTCACTGCGCATGGCAGGAGCTCCCGCCTCTCCATTGCCGAGCGCCGCTCCACCCTAGGAGCACAGCCTGTGCTGTGGTGCGTCCATCCTCCCATGCCGGACCTGGCGCTGCTTTGGCTGTGCTGCGGCGAGCACAGCACAGGTGGTTCATCCATCCTCCTACACCAGACCCAGGCTGCTTCCGGCTTTGGCTATGCTGGAGGGAGTTGCTGCGGACATTCAATGCGGGCATGCCATGGACACATATGCAGCATGCCATGGACACATATGCCCTCCTCTTGGATGAAATAACTAGAGAGGCGTGTGCTGGGCGCTCAGGCGAGTGTATCGTTAACATTTTCAAAAGTTGCTGGAGTTTTTTCTCCCCAGTAGTTGCACCATTTCACATTCCTATAGCAAATAGGTAAGAATTGCTGGGGAGGAGATGGGAAGGGGGTGGTGAGAGATTGGTCGAGGGGTACGAAGCTGCGGCTGGATGGGAGGAATAAGTTCAGGTGTTCCATTCCCTAGCAGAGTGACTAGAGTTAGCAATGGTGTATTACTGCTCCCTTCAAAATTGCTGGAAGACGTTTTGGCATCTTCTCGTCATAAAGAGGTGCTCAGTGTTTGAGCTGATGGATAGGCTGATTTCCTTGATGTGGTCATTACATGATTCCTATGCAAGCGGAACCATCACGTTGTCCTTTGTAACGTGTGCCTCACATCCTCAGCAACACTTAGTGTTGTGGGTCTTTTTAATGTTTAGATATTCTGAGAGGTGCGTGGTGGTTTCATACTGTGAATTTAACTGTGTGTGCCGATACACCAATCGTGTAGCACATGTTTCATTGTGCTGACGATTGGCCATATCTCTCTCTCTTAAGTCAATGTTCAATTTTTTAAAAGTTAGGTTATCTTTCTAATATGCAGTTGGATGATTTCTCTATATATCCTGGAAGCTAGTGTTTTGTTAGACACATGCCTTTTAGATATTTTATTTTTCTCTATGGCTTACCTATTTATAAATGATGTGTTTTAATAAACATAAGTTTTACATTTTGCTTATGTTCAATTTATCTATTTTTAATGGTTTTTACTGTGTGTGCCCTAAGAAACCTTTGCCCAACCCTGAGTCACACTGTTACTTTCCTTTGTTGTTTGTTTGTCACACCTTGTTTTGGTCCCCCTAACTTTTCCTGTCTTCTGTTAAATTAATAGAATTTACTTCCTATTTTTCACTACTGGTTTTAATGCCAGATCTAACCATAAGTTGGCTAAAGGTGGTTAATATCTCTATTAATCTTCTGATTGTACAGAGACCCTGGGAATCTTCAATTCCAACTCTGTCCCCACCAAGCCATCCAATAAGCCACACTGCCCGGTCTCCTGGTGTCTCCTTGCTATGATGCCCTTCCCAGGGTTTCCCAGGTGTTTACAATGTCTTCACTGGCCATCACTCTTTTGCCTCTGACCCCTGACTCACGGGTTCAATATTTTTTCACTCAGATGTATCCTTTCAATGAGGTTGAATTCTTTCAGGATTGTTCAGTGAGGTTTCCTGAGTCACACCTTCTCTCAGGTCTTTGAATGCGCCACTGTTTTCTCTCAGTCTGGAATGATAACTGAATTCTAAATTGACAGTTAATTTTCCCTTGGCACTATAAGATATCCCAAGATCTTCTGGTACCCATGGTGTTGGCTAGGAGTCTGCAATCAGGCTAGCTGGTAGATGATATTCCTTTTCTCACTGTTATTTTTGCACAAAGCAACAAGAGGTTTTTCTCCTGTAGCCATTCCCTCTCATTGTTTCAAAGGCATTTGAGGTCTGCTTTTCGTTTTATATCAGATTTTCTTGTTTTTCATGGTAGTTAATTAAATCATATAATAAATTAAAAAAATATAATAGCAGTACACAGGTTTGCAAATACAGCCAGCTGACCTGATTCATAAACACACAATGGGTGGGGCAGGGCAGTGCAGGCATCCAGAGGTGCAGCCAGCACATGTGGGCACTGATGCTCTGTACACCCGTCAGGGCACCTTGGGGTGGGATGGGGAGCATGTGTGAGTTGGTTCTGGGCTTTAGTGGGGTTACTGGAGGGAGTGGCATAGTGCTGATTTTATAGTCTTTGTCAGACAGTTCAGTCATCTCCACTTCTGAGGGCATGCATTCTCCCCTGCTCTCAATCCCCCATCTCTCTCTCCTGTCCATTTTTGCCTGGGGACTTACCTTTGGAGAGGAGTTTTCTGCAGGAATTCTGCCTGCTCTAGCCTGGGAAATCTTTCTCCCTACAATTTCACATTTAAGTCGGCCAGGACGCTTGCAGTTTCACTGGTTTCAGACCCTTTTGGTTTTCATTTTTCATTTACATTCTAAACAAGGTGGGTGGTATTAGTTCAGACACCACAGCCATACATGGCCAGATCTGGGCTCCTGCAGGTTACAGGGGGATGCTTTTCCCTTGGAGAGACTCACAAGGGGGTGGGGTCCCCTGACACTTCCCATCAGCACCTGGCTCTATGCAGGGGCCTCAGGCCCTCTCCTGACTGGGAGCTTGTACCATCTGGCGTCCCTGTCACCTGCCTGTGTAGGCCTCAGGGCTGCAGCTGCCCGGTTGTTGTTCTGAGTCCTGTCTTTGCTTCTGGCTCCTAGGAATGTCCCTTCCTCTCATGCTAGAACACGTATTTGCGTTGGGGGGACTATGTTTCACAAGTTGCGTGCCTGTTGGCCGTCCTGCCAGTTCAGCTTACTCTGCATAGTAACTGGAGCTTTTCTTGTCAGGGAGTTGACCTTTACAATGGCCCACCGTGCACTGCATGCTTGCTCCACGCTCAGGACACACGACACACGCTCCATGAGGAGACACAAGCTCCTGACCTCACGTGGCTTTCTGTCTAAAGGGAGAAAATAGAATAGATTAAAGTCTAGGACTCTACCTTTTAATGAGCGATGGGCTGAGTCTACAGAAGGAAATGCCCCTGAGTGCAGGCTTGGGGAGTGTTGGATGCAGAGGAACTGTGGGGCATGAGGGTGCTGGGCACGGTGTCATTTCAGGCAAAGAGTCAGCCCCAGGGACCTCCCAAAACTTCAACCTAGGATTTAGCAGGCCGACCTGTGCTGTGAGATCACAAGGGTTGGTCACATGCGAGCTGTGGGAAGAATGTTATTAATATTGTTATGTCTAAGGATTTAAAATTATCTCATGGATTTTTAAATTGCTGGGGCAGTGCCTATGGTGTTGACACTTACGTGAAGGCTCAATCTTGACTTTAAATGGTGGAAGCGTCTCTCCTCTTGATGTGGCGGTAGGAAGTGTCTGCCACGCGAGGACTCTGTGCTGGACGTGTGACTGTCGCCCCTGTTGTGAGTCTCTTGGGCTTCGCTCCCGTGGCTGGATCCCATCATTCAACAAGGGGACTTTTAAGACGTCATGAAGACCTCAAATCTTCTGACATGAAGTTAGGGACTATCCTAGGTGTGCCTGAGCTGACCCGGGAGCTTTTAGAAGAGAGCAGAGGGATCACCCCAGCTGGCGTTGAAGACGTACCTGGCAGGGTGTTGACAGAAGTAGGCCAGGGGCAAGGGCCTGATTCCTGCCAGCACCTGGTGAACTTGGAAGAGGCTCCAGAGCTCAGATGCGACCCGACCCTGGCAGGTGCTGACTTCAGCCTGGGGAGACTCTGAGCAGAGGACTCAGTGCAGCCCCTCCTGGCTCCCGACCACGGTGCTGTGAGCGGACACACGGGGGTCTTTAGCCACATCACTCTCACCTCCCTCTGGGGTCTTGGAATGGAGAGACAGGTGAGGGAGTGAGGGGCTCTCTGGGGAAGTCGGAAGCTCCTGCCTGGTCAGGCTGCATGAGGCTGTGGTTCAGGGGTTGTATGTAGTGTCTTGGTGTTGGGGAGAGGCACTCCCTGGGCAGAGACTGTATGCACAGATATGAACGCTCACATCTAGGGCCTAAAACAGGCAGGGAGAAGATGACACCATTTTTTACAAAAATACATGTGTTTCTATTTTAACTTAATTTTAATATTACTTTTATCATAAAGTTATAAATAACTGTGTTTTATTATTACAACACTTTTTTTTCCCAGCTTCATGTATGATGAATAAAAACGGTGTATACGCAGGGTGCACAGCATGATGATTTAATGTCTGTCTACACTGTGAAATGACCACCACAACCAAGCCGAGTACATCCATCACTCAGGCAGTCACCGTGGTACGAGTGTGGTGAGACGGCTCTGATCTGGCTCTTAGCAACTTCCGACGCTCCTGGTACCTGCAGTCACCACGCCGCACCCAGGCTTCTGTGCGTGTTCATCCCACAGCTGCAGGTTTGGACCCTTTGACCAATGCCTTTTCCTTTCCCCTGGGAATCACCGTTTGGCTCTTAATGACTGTGAGTTTCTACCTCTTTTTTTAGAGTCTATGCATAACGAAGAGCATGGAGTGTTTGTCTTTCTGTCTAGCTTATTTCACTTAGCATAACATCCTCAAGGTGCATTCATGTTAGTGTAAATGGCAGGATTTCCTTTTTTTTTTTTTTT
>NW_012109696.1:5784512-5807006 GCF_000951045.1 Mandrillus leucophaeus | reverse complement strand
TGTACCATTTTACAATCTCACCAACACGGCACAAGCTGTCTCTTATACACATCTGTCTCTTATACACATCTAGATGTGTATAAGAGACAGCTCCTCGGCCTCCCAAATTGTTGGAATTACAGTCATGAGCCACCACACCTGGCCAGGACTCCCTTCTTTTTAAAGGCTTGGTTGTATTCTACTGTGTGTGTATGTGTCCTGCTTTTTCAAGGCTTGGTCATATTCCGCTGTGTGTGTATGTACCCTGCTTTTTAGATGCTTGGTCGTATTCCGCTGTGTGAGTATGTGCCCTGCTTTTTAGATGCTTGGTCGTATTCTGCTGTGTGAGTATGTGTCCCTGCTTTTTAGATGCTTGGTTGTATTCCGCTGTGTGAGTATGTGTCCCTGCTTTTTAGAGGCTTGGTCGTATTCCGCTGTGTGTGTATGTGTACGTCTTCGTGTGTGCACCACATTTTCTTTATACATCCAGTTGCTGGAAGACTTGTACGTTGTTTCCACATCTTGGCTATTGTGAGTGATAGCGCAATGAACGTGCAAATGCAGGTATTTCTTGGAGAGAGTGATTTTATTTCCTTTGAGCATATACCCAGTAGTGGGATTCTGATCTCATACCCTAGCTCTCTCTCTAATTTTTTGAGAAAACTACAGACTGTTTTCCATAATGGTTATATTAATTCACTTTCCCGCTAACAGGGTACAAGGGTTCCCTTTTCCCCACATCCTCACCAACACGTGCTGTCTTTTGACTTTTTGATAACAGCCATTCTAACGGGTGTGAGGTGATCTCTCATGGTGGTTTGGTTTGCATTTCCTTGATGATGATTTAAGGTGAGCATTTTTTCATCTGAGTTTTGGCCATTTGTTTATTTTCTTTGGAAACATTTCTATTCAACTTCTTTGTCCATTTAACCAGGTTGTCTGTTGTATACTGTGGAGTGGTTTGAGTTCCTTATATACTCTGGAACTACGTGATACTCACAGGTATTTTCCATACTCAGTAGTGCATATGAATTAATCTGTAAACACAAAGAATAGTTGTAGAACTTTAAAACAGGATGGACAATGCTGTTTGCAACATTTTTATTTAGTGAGTACTTGGAAATGCGATAAATGTTCAGACAGTGATATCTTCTTACCAGGGACTGCACGGGGCATTTGGAAGAGTTTTATTTTCTTTTTTTAAAAACATTTTTCTTCTTTTTGAACATCTTCAGTGTTTCTAAAACAAGCATTCACTATCTTTATTATTGCTATTTTAGGAAGAAGCTTGAATTAGTGATTAAACTACATTCTACCACCAACAGACTCCAAACTTTCACCAGCTGGTTTGCTTTAGGCAGAAGGCCCATTTTTAGGATAAATAAATACATCAGGAAGTTGTTGCAGGAAAGTCTGGCTCTCAGTGTAAATGCCTGATAAAGGGCTAATACTATTATAATTATAATTTTTATTTTCAATTTTTGTGCTTTCATTTTAACTAAGTTTTCAAATTCATTTGCATAAAGGAATTTATATCTTATCTTTAAAAAATTTTTTATTATGGTAAAATATGCATACCATAAAATTTATGATCATAACCATTTTTAAGTGCATAGTTCAGTGGCACTAAATACATTGACATTGTTGTGCAACCATCACGACCATTCATCCCCAGAACTGTTCATCTTCCCCAATCAGAAACGCTGTCCCCATTAAACACTAACTCCCCATTCCTACCCCACTCCCCAGCCCCTGCCAAACACATCAACTGTCTGTCTACATGATTTAACTTCCTCTAAGCACTTTATACAAGTGAGATCATGTGGTGTTGGTCCCTCTGTGACTGGCTCATTTTACTGGGCACAGTGTCCCCAAGATTCTTCCATGTTGCAGCCTCTGTCAGAATTTCCTTCCTGTTTAGGGCTGAATAGTACTCCGCCACCTGGGTGGAACACATTTTGCGGATCCATTTATCTATTGAGGGACACTGGGGTTGCTTCTACCTTCCAGCTGTGGTGAATCCTGCTGCCATAAACATGGGTGTGCACATAATTCTTTGAGACCTTGCTTTCCATTCTTTTGGATATATACCCGGGAGGGAAATGCTGGATCATATGATAATTTCATTTTTAATTTCTGAGGGACTGTGACACTACTTTTCACAGTGGCTGTACCATTTTACAATCTCACCAACACGGCACAAGAGCTCTAGTTTCTCCATATCCTTGTCAATGCTTGTTAGTTTCTGTTTTTGTTTTTTTTTTTTTTTTGAGACGGAGTCTCGGTCTCTTGCCCAGGCTGGAGTGCAGTGG
This sequence comes from Mandrillus leucophaeus, assembly GCF_000951045.1. Classification (NCBI taxonomy): domain Eukaryota; kingdom Metazoa; phylum Chordata; class Mammalia; order Primates; family Cercopithecidae; genus Mandrillus; species Mandrillus leucophaeus. The sequence goes on along the minus strand of NW_012109696.1, from coordinate 5,804,715 downwards.
CCAGATCTCAGCTCACTGCAAGCTCTGCCTCCCAGGTTTACGCCACTCTCCTGCCTCAGCCTCCCGAGTAGCTGGAACTACAGGCTCCCGCCACCATGCCCAGCTAGTTTTTCGTATTTTTTGGTCTCAATCTCCTGACCTCGTGATCCACCCATCTCGGCCTCCCAAAGTGCTGGGATTACAGGCTTGAGTCACAGCACCCGGCCAGTTTCTGTTTTTTAAGTAGGAGCCATCTAATGTGAGTGAGATGGTATTTCACTACAGTTTTGATTTGCATTTCCCTACTAATGAGTGATGCTGAGCACCTTTGCATGTGCTTATTGGCTATTTGTGTATCTTTGGAGAAACAATGATTCCAGTCCTTTGCCCATTTTTGAATCAGGTTGTCTTCTTATTGTTCAGTGTTAGGAGTTCTCAATATATTATATTATAGGTTATAGTTATTATATGTTAGGATTTCTCTCTGTATATATTATGAATGTTAATTCCTTATCAGATATATGATTTGCAAATATTTTCTCCCAACCTGTGGGTTACGTTTGTTCTCTGTGAAGAGTGCCTTGGATGCACAGAGTTTTAAAATTGTCACCATGTCCAATGTGTCTATTTTTTCTTTTGTCATCTGTGCCTTTGGTGTCATATCCAAGGAAGCATCGCCAGGTCCAAGGCCATGGGGTTGGAGCCGAGCAGCATGTGGCCTTTTCAGCTGGCTCCTGTCATCTCTTCACATGCACTTGAGGCCCCTCCATGCCTTTCCCTGGCTTGACAGCTCATTTCTTTTTAGTGCTGAAGAATATTCCATTGTCTGGATGTGCCATAGTTTATCCATTCACCTATGGAGGGGCACCTTGGCTGCCTCGGAGCTCTGACAATTATGAATAAAGCGGCTCTACACATGTGCAGGTTTCTATGTGGATGTCCATTTTCAACTCACTTGGTCAAATACCAAGGAGCGTGGTCACTGGATCTTACCGTAAGAGCATGTTTAGTTTTGTGAGAGACCAGCAGACTGTCTTCCACACTGGCTGCACCACTTTGCATTTCCAGGAGTGATGAGTGGGAGTTCCTGTTCCTCCACGTCCACGCCAGCATTCCGTGGCGTTGGTTCTGGGTTTTGGTCATTCTGATGGGGCGTGTCCCAGCGAATCTTTGTTTTTGAGCTGAAGTATCTCACCATGTGTGGACAATGACACTGGTGCTGTGTTTGGACTTGAATCCTCCTTCATGTATTTTCTGTTTGTCTCCCTGATCGATGTTCTCTTCTGTCTCCTTTCTTGCTTTCTTTTGAATCAAACACATATTTTTCTTTCACCTCTCATCTGTAATTGGTTTGTGATTGATGCATTTTTTTTTGATATTATGTTAGTGGCCGCATAAGCTTGGAGCACACCATGTGTCTGACTTGTTAAAGTCCAGTCCATGACATTCCCTTTACCACATCCCAGACAGGTTTGAGCTCACAGAGCCTCCCTCGGTGCACCGCCCCCTCCCGCGGTGAATCGCCCCCTCCCTCGGTGCACCGCCCTCTCCCTCCATGCACTGTCTCCTCCTCATGCTGTCCTCTTCCTGCATTTTAGCCCCACGTTCATTTAAATCCCACTGGGCCTTGGCATGACGGTGCTTGCAGTGAACACTTGCATTTAACTGTCCACATGTCAGCTGCCCCTGTGCCAACGCTCCTTTCTGCACTTCCAGGATTTCATGGGGATGGTTTCCTCTGCCCAGAAGGCTGTCTTTTGTGTTATTTATTACAGCCTTTGGCAGATGCATTCTTTCAATGCACTCTTTCTAGACACTTCTCTACATGCCTCTGTTTTTCCTTCACATTTGAGGGGCATTTTTCTCTCTTAGTTTAGGCTGTCCTTTTTTCCATTAAGATGCTATTCTATTGTCCAACAGATTCGTTTTACTCTCCATAGTGTCTCTCCTGGATGTTTTAGACCGTAAGTCCTTTTGGCCTCAGATTGTATCTGATGCCTTCAAATAGCATCTTTTCTCCCCAACAGCCTTGCAGTTTGCTCTTGGTGCTAGCACGGCTCTACTGTGAGCTGTTCAGGCACAGAGGCCCTGGGGGCCAATGGAGGAAGGCTCTCAGCTCTGGCTCCCTGAACAGCACAGCAGGAGGCTGCAGGAGGAGGCCAGTTGGATGCTCTTCTGTTTCTTCTACAAACACAGATTTCCAGTTTTCAATGAGCAGGAGCTCTAAATGAGATTAGAACCACAGTAAGGGTGTGAGCGCTGGGGGAAGGGGAGGGCATCCTGTTTTCCCCTGAAACCCGATTCTTGCCATGAGTTTAGTCTCTTCCTTCTTTCATCTTGATGCAAAAAATGAAGTTTATATGAATCTTGATCCTTTAAGTAGTCCTGAATGTCTCACAGAAACAACTGTTTTCATTCTCCTTTTACAAACAGGGAAACTGAGGCAGAGAACAAAAGTGAGTGGTCCGGGCCACAGATCCAGTGACTCTTCAGGGCTGGCCTGTTGGTCTCGTGAAGGAGCCCTGCGTTCTCAGACACAGCCCACCAAACTCTGGGACCCCTTTTCTGTAACTTCTGTCTTGTCTCTGGAAAACCAGGCTGCTGAGGGGCTTAGGAAGGCCAGAGACATGCTTTGGTTTTGCTGGTATTTTGACTAAGGAGTCAATGATTTCTTTGTCCCACATTTCCCTGCGATGGCCATGACTCAATCAGCACAGTGGGACCCCCCCGTCCCCTACCCCGGTGGGATGAAGTAGAGGTCACGTTCTGTGCCAAGCTTGGCAGGCTACAGCCCCAGGCACTTAGCCACTCATGCAGGTGTTGCTGAGAAGGTGCTCTGTAGGTAAGATTAAGGTCCATCATCAAGCAACTTTCAATAAAGGAGATAATGCTGGAGAATCCTGGCGGGCCTGAGCCAGTTGGTTGAAGGAGAAAAGCTGAGTTTTGCTTGAAGAAGAGGCAGGTTTGCCCTTGGACGGCAGCTTCAGCTGTGCTTCAGAGATTCAGCCTGACCTTCCTGGCGCCTGGCCCTGTGGGTTTCAGACCTGTGCAGCCAGACCCCACAAGTCCATGAGCCAATTCCTTGCAGCGGATGTTGCAGAAAATCAGTTGGCACCTCTTGCTGGTGGAGCCCAGCTGGCACAGGTGGAGGGGGAGCACATCCGCCAGGAGCATGGAGGAGGGGCTGTGTAGGCGCTCGTGGAGAATCCATCCTAATGAGCAGGGTAGTAGAGACAGAGGCCGTGGGGGAAACAGTGACTTGGGTGGTTGCAAGGGGGACCCCCTGAGAAGAGCCCGACTTCTCAGATTGAGTTTCCTGTCTCCCCCACCCCTGGCCCTGAAGCTCTTGCTGACTTAGCTCTTTGCTCTCCATCATGGCTCCCAGCTTTCACTCCCACAGCAGATGTGCTCATAGCCCCAGTGTGGGGCTGGGGTTCTCACCCACCCTTGGGACGTGCCCTGCAGAGAGAGGGGTCAGTGGCACCCATGACCCACCACCTGCTCATTGAAGGGGAGGCAGAGGGTGGAGCTAGCTGCATTCACACTTCCTGCAGGTCGTCATCTGTTGTTTCTAAGCAGAAGTTTGAACTTTCCTGCCAACAATTTCATTTCATTTTAAATTTGCTTTAAAGAAAAACAGGAAAAGTCTTCCCTGAGGAGGTGACATCTGCACTTGTTTTCTGGTGGCTTGAGGAGTGGTGTGGGTCCCGGGGACAGATGGAAGCTTGAAGGGCAGAGGGTAGGAAGGGACAATGTCATGAGTCAGTGTGTGCAAGGGAGCCTCAAAAACTGCAGAGAGAGGAGCTGCCTGTGCCTCTTGGATTCTCAGCCCGGGGTCAGGGTCAGCATTCCTGTTCTCGCTACTTTCACAAGAGGCAATTAATACTCGGTGTTCAGTGTCTCGGGTCCAGACCTTCTTCCCAGGCACAGCCAAACCATGATCACTGGATCATCTCTGTTGAGTAACTTCATTTTCCCGTCAGTCAAATCCAGAATCAAGCAACTGAGTGCAGCCAGTGTGAAATGTCTCAGCGAACAATGCATCAGCTACAGAGCCCTTGGTAACGTCACTGCTGGCATGTGCAGAGGAGCTCTCCCATGTAAAAATAGCTTGTACTCTAGAACAACAACCCAGCACCACTTTTAGAACAATGTGAATCGTGTCTGTGGAAGGGTAAACGTACGCTGCTTACATCGTTGCTGTTTACTTTTTAAGGTGTGAAGACCAAATCGAGTTACTCACGGATTCTTTAAAAAGCCAGCCTCTTAGCCAGGTGTCCTGTGCTTTTGCGGCAGGCACATCTCACCAAAGCTCCAAGTCTCCCTGGAGATTTGCATATGGTCCCCCTTGGAAGAGTCCTTCTTTTCCAAGTTGGGGAGCTCTCTGTGCCCTAAAAGGGCCTCCTGCAGAGATAGCTTGAGGGGCTCCCATGGGAATGCTGGCAGGGCACTCCGCAGAGCCAGCCCCGCCCTCTGGACACTGGTTTCTGGTGGTTTTCCAAAGGCAGCCTCTGGAGGCCTCTGCCTGCCTGCCCCACACATCACTGACGCCTGGGTGCCGCCCGCGGCATCACCGATGACCACAGGGCTGGTCCCCTGCTTCTCATCTGTCATCACTGTTCCAGCTGCTCCATGTTCAACTGGACTGGACCTCATCTCCCCAACCTGCCCTCTTCCTCCCTGACAATGCCTGCTCCCAGGGGCTCTGCCAGACCCCTGGTGGCCCCTGGGCACACTCGGTTGTCCAAACAAGAACTGCAGCAAGATCCGAGATTTCTTAATCAGCCTCACCTCGCTCCCCTGAAGGGTGTATGGTCCCCTTTCCCCAAGACAGTTAACCACCAACCTGCTTTGGGAGTGGACATGATTTCTTCCTAAACATTGGCCAATCATCAGGATCACAGAGTGAAAGGCATTCATATCTATACTTCCTTAAAGGGATTGTACGTCCCCAATTAACAATAATTTAGTAGGATTTTTTTTTCTTTCCCTTAGGTAGACTCTGTTCTTCCTTGCAGCCCATGGAGAGCAGTGATCACAATGACTGTTCCCTTACATGCAGCAGCAATAATTGTCCAAGATATCTGTGTTCATACAACAGACTTTTATAATACAAGTTTTCTTTTGCTGAGAAATGTGAAGTTCCAGAATTCCCTTATTTTTTTTATTTTTTGGAACAGGGTCTCACTCTGTTACCCAAGCTAGAGTGCAGTGGTGCAATCTCAGCTCACTGCAGCTTTGACCTCCTGGGCTGAAGTGGTCATCCTGCCTCAGACTCCCAAGTAGCTGGGAGCACAGGCGTGTGCCACCATGCCTGCCTAATTTTTGTATTTTTTGTAGAGATGGGTTTTCACTATGTTGCCCAGGCTGGTTTCGAACTCCCAGGATCAAGTGATCCGCCCACCTTGGCTGCTCAAAGTGCTGGGATTACAGTTGTGAGCCACCATCCCCGTCTACAAAACGCGCTTACTTTAAAGCAGTTTCCTCTGTGATGGTATTTTTGGGGTAAAAGCTGACCCGGATCATTAGTGGCTATAATTTGTAGTCCTCTTTAATTCAGATCCTAAATGTTTCTCCCATGGTCTCATCTATTTTAACCTAAAACACCCTTGGGGAAAATCTTCTGTCACTGCAACACTTCAGAACACACTTACAGTAGGAGGTTTATTCCCGAGGGTCTGTAGCAATCAAGGAGGGCCAGTTCTGCTGGGTTTCCTGTTTTGAGTGGGAATTTGTGTTCTGGGAGGCTGAGTGGTTCCTCAGAACTCTGTCTGCCTTTCCTCAGTAGGTTACAGGTATTTCAGTCCACTAACCCCCAGAAGAAACAGCGTGCTATTAGATTTAGTTATATTATCACAGGTCATTTTAAGATTTTCATTCATTTAATGTAAAAATCAGCCCAGAATTTTGTTTTCTGTAAGGTGCTTAGGAGTGCGTGGGCATAGCCATGAGACCTCTGTGTTGGGTCATGTTTAAAGATGCGTATTCATTTCTCATCCCCAGCTTTTGCCTCAAGAGTTTATCCTCTGTCAGAATTAATCAGGATCATATTATCCGAACACAGAGTATTTTCCATTCTTTCAGAAAGATGATTGCAACTCCCTGCAGCATGCAGACTTGTCATGGATAACTCTCTAACAGGACAGGTGTTACTACACTAACTGGTCCAAAAAAAAAAAAAATACTGGGTGCACATCCCTTGAAGAAGTTTAGGGTGTGTTTACTCCGAGGGAAAGTGCAGTGCAAAGCTCGAGATTCACAGGCAAGTTTAGGTGAATCCTTGGAATGCGCGACTGGTGAATTCCCGGGCCGTGGAGGGCTCTCAGCCAGCACCTGCTCAGTGAGCCAGGGAAGGAATGCTGCTTCCTCGGGAGTCACACAGGACTGGCTTAGCCCTGGCGAGTGTTTGGCATCAGGTGACAAGTTGTGCTGAACGTCTGCCACGCTGCATGTCCCCAGTGAATCCGTATGGGGCCCTCCCTGTGGGAGTGGCCAAGGGCCCCTCAGCTGCCTGCTGCACCGTGGACATGGAGCTCTGGCACAGCCAAGTCCTGAATGACATGCAGCCGATTCTCTTGGGCCCTTTCTGGATTTGTCTGTGGTCCTTCCTTCTGTGTTTCCAGCTGAGTTCTAAGGCCCTGGTCCTGTGCCCAGTGTGGCGCATGTCATCTCCTGTGGGCACATGCATCGCCTGCTGTGGGTGTGTGCGTCATCTGCTGTGTGTGTGTGTGTCGTCTGCTGTGGGTGCGTGTGTCATCTGCTGTGTGTGTATGCGTTGTCTGCTGTGCATGACATACCTCCAAGTAGGGGCTGACTGACCTCATACAGGCAGGTGCTCCTCTGAGACAAAGCTTCCAGAGGAAGGATCAGGCAGCAATATTTGCTGTTCTGCAATATTTACTGTTCTGAAGCCTCCGCTGGTGATACCTAGGCAAACAGGGTCTGGAATGGACCTTCAGCAAACTCCAACAGACCTGCAGCTGAGGGACCTGACTGTTAGAAGGAAAACTAACATACAGAAAGGAATAGCATCAACATCAACAAAAAGGATGTCCACACCAAAATCCCATCTGTAGGTCACCAACATCAAAGACCAAAGGTAGATAAAACCACAAAGATGGGGAGAAACCAGAGTAGAAAGGCTAAAAATTCTAAAAACCAGAGTACCTCTTTTCCTCCAAAGGATCACAGCTCCTCACCCACAACAGAACAAAACTGGACAGAGAATGACTTTGACAAGTTGACAAAAGTAGGCTTCAGAAGGTTGGTAATAACAAACTTCTCTGAGCTAAAGGAGGATGTTTGAACCCATCAAGAGGAAGCTAAAAACCTTGAAAAAAGACTAGACAAATGACTAACTAGAATAAACAGTGTAGGGAAGACCTTAAATGACCTGATGGAGCTGAAAACCATGGCATGAGAACTACATGGTGCATGCACAAGCTTCAGTAGCCAATTTGATCAAGTGGAAGAAAGGGAATCAGTGATTGAAGATCAAATTAATGAAATAAAATGAGAAGAGAAGTTTAGAGAAAAAAGAGTAAAAAGAAACAAACAAAACCTCCAGGAAATATGGGACTATGAGAAAAGACCAAATCTACGTTTGATTGGTGTACCTGAAAGTGACAGAGAGAATGAAACCAAGCTGGAAAACACTCTTCAGGATATTATCCAGGAGAACTTCCCCAACGTAGCAATGCAGGCCAACATTCAAATTCAGAAAATACAGAGAACACTGCAAAGATACTCCTTGAGAAGAGCAACCCCAAGACACACAATTGTCAGATTCACCAAGGTTGAAATGAAAGAAAAAATATTAAGGGCAGCCAGAGAGAAAGGTTGGGTTATCCACAAAGGGAAGCCCATCAGACTAACAGCATATCTCTCGGCAGAAACTCTACAAGCCAGAAGAGAGTGGGGGCCAATATTCAACATTCTTAAAGAAAAGAATTTTCAACCCAGAATTTCATATCCAGCCAAACTAAGCTTCATAAATGAAGGAGAAATAAAATCCTTTACAGATAAGCAAATGCTGAGAGATTTTGTCACCACCAGGCCTGCCTTGTAAGAGCTCTGAAGGAAGCACTAAACATGGAAAGGAACAACCAGTACCAGCCATTGCAAAACGTGCCAAATTGTAAAGACCATCGATGCTAGGAAGAAATTGCATCAATTAACAGGCAAAATAACCAGCTAACATCATAATGACAGGATCAAATGCACACATAACAATATTAACCTTAAATGTAAATGGGTTAAATGCTCCAATTAAAAGACACAGACTAGCAAATTGGATAAAGAGTCAAGACCCCTTCGTGTGCTGTATTCAGGAGACACATCTCACATGCAGAGACACACATAGGCTCAAAATAAAGGGAGGGAGGAAGATCTACCAAGCAAATGGAAAGCAAAAAGCACACACACACACACACACACACAAAACACAAAACAAAACAGGGTTTGAAATCCTAGTCTCTAATAAAACAGACTTTAAACCAACGAAGATCAAAAGAGACAAAGAAAAAGTAAAGGGATCAATTCAACAAGAAGAGCTAACTATCCTAAATATATATGCACCTGATACAGGAACACCCACATTCATAAAGCAAGTCCTTAGAGACCTACAAAGAGACTTATACTCCCACACAATAATAACGGGAGACTTTAACACCCAACTATCATTATTAGACAGATCAACAAGACAGAAGGGCAACAAGGATATCCAAGACTTGAACTCAGCTCTGCACCAAGCAGACCTAATAGAAATCTATGGAACTCTCTACCCCAAATCAACAGAATATACATTATTCTCAGCACCACATCACACTTATTCAAAAATCGACCACATAGTTGGAAGTAAACCACTCCTCAGCAAATGTAAAAGAACAGAAATCACAACAAACTGTCTCTCAGACCACAGTGCAACCGAATTAGAACTCAGGATTAAGAAACTCACTCAAAACCACCCAACTACATGGAAACTGAACAACCTGCTCCTGAATGACTACTGGGTAAATAACAAAACGAAGGCAGAAATAAAGATGTTCTTTGAAACCAATGAGAACAAAGACACAACATACCAGAGTCTCTGGGACACATTTAAAGCAGTGTGCAGAGGGAAATTTATAGCACTAAATGCCCACAAGAGAAAGCAGGAAAGATCTAAAATCAACACCTTAACATCACAATTAAAAGAACTAGAGAAGCAAGAGCAAGCACAGTCAAAAGCTAACAGAAGGCAAGAAATAACTAAGATCAGAGCAGAACTGAAGGAGATAGAGACACAAAAAATCCTTGAAAAAAATCAATGAATCCAGGAACTGGTTTTTTGAAAAGATCAACAAATTAGATAGACCACTAGCAAGACTAAGGAAGAAAAGAGGGAAGAATCAAATAGACACAATAAAAAATGATAAAGGGGATATCACTACCGATCCCACAGAGATACAAACTACTATCAGAGAATACTATAAACACCTCTACACAAATAACCTAGAAAATCTAGGAGAAATGGATACATTCCTGGACACATACACCCTCCTAAGACTAAACCAGGAAGAATTTGAATCTCTGAATAGACCAACAACATGCTCCAAAATCGAGGCTATATTTAATAGCCTACCAACCAAAAAAAGTCCAGGACCAGATGGATTCACAGCCAAATTGTACCAGAGGTACAAAGAGGAACTGGTACCATTTCTTCTGAAACTATTCCAATCAATAGAAAAAGAGGAAATCCTCTCTAACTCATTTTATGAGGCCAGCATCATCCTGATACCAAAGCCTGGCAGAGACACAACAAAAAAAGAGAATTTTAGACCAATATCCCTAATGAACATTGATGCAAAAATCCTCAATAAAATACTGGCAAACCAAATCCGGCAGCACATCAAAAAGCTTATCCAGCAACATCAGGTTGGCTTCATCGCTGGGATGCAAGGCTGGTTCAACATATGCAAATCAGGAAACGTAATCCATCACATAAACAGAACCAAAGATAAAAATCACATGATTACCTTAATAGATGCAGACAAGGCCTTCAGCAAAATTCCACAGCCCTTCATGCTAAAAACTCTCAATAAACTAGTTATTGATGGAACTATCTCAAAATAATAAGAGTTATTGATGACAAACCCACAGCCAATATTATACTGAACGGGCAAAAACTGGAAGCATTCCCTTTGAAAACTGGCACAAGACAGGGATGCCCTCTCTCACCACTCTTATTCAACATAATAATGGAAGTTTTGGCCAGGGTAATAATCATGCAAGAGAAGGAAATAAAGGGTATTCAATTAGGAAAAGAGGAAGTCGAATTGTCCCTGTTTGCAGATGACATGATTGTATATTTAGAAAACCCCATCGTCTCAGCCCAAAATCTCCTTAAGCTGATAAGCAACTTCAGCAAAGTCTCAGGATACAAAATCAATGTGCAAAAATCACAAGCATTCCTCTACACCAATAACAGACAAACAGAGAGCCAAAATCATGAGTGAACTCCCATTCACGATTGCTACAAAGAGCATATAACACCTAGGAATTCAACTTACAAAGGATAGGAAGGACTTCTTCAAGGAGAACTACAAACCACTGCTCAAAGAAATAAAAGAGGACACAAATGGAAGAAGATTCCATGCTTATGGATAGGAAGAATCAATATCGTGAAAATGGCCATACTGTCCAAGGTAATTTGTAGATTCAATGCCATCCCCATCAAGCTATGAAGGACTTTCTTCAGAGAATTGGAAAAAACTACTTTAAAGTTCATATGGAACCAACAAACAGCCCACATTGCCAAATGTATATGTTCGACTCCTCAACCCCAGGGTGATGATGTGAGGTGAGGCCTTGGGAGGTGATTGGGTCTTGAGGGTGGGGCTTCATAATGGGGTTGCTGGCCTTGTGACGGAGGCCCCAGTGGGCTCCCTGCCCTCTCTCCACTTGGTGAGGACACAGCAAGCAGATTCCATCTGTGGACCAGGACTTGGGTCCTCATCAGACATCCGATCTGCTGGTAAGTTGGTCTTGAACTTTCAGCCTCCAGAACTGCGAACTGTTGTTGACAAGCTGCACAGTCTGTGTATTCCATTATAGAAGCCCAAAGGGATGAGGAGATGGATATGGCCTGGTGATAACGCACACCTCTCGTGGGGACAATGTCCTCATCCCCCTCCAGTTGCACTGAAGACCTGGAGCAACGGCTGCCATCCATGTACGCGAGGACCCCCCGGCAGCCCCACCTGCACAGACCTTGCTAAGGGTAAGGTGTTTACTAGAAGGAGCACATTTCCTAGTTAAAATCTAATTAGATTCTCCTTGGCAACTTACCTTACAGAAACAGATATAGACTATCAGCTTCCTCAGCGGGATGCATCCCTTCGGAGGGAGGCCTGGGGCCAGGTGCACCTAACGAAGGTGTGGCGGTGGCTGGGAAGGGGCTGGCTTTCCACTCAGCAAATGCTTTCTTACAGAAAGACTGTGGGGAGAGTCCATTTTCTTAGAGCCATATGAAGCAAATCCTAAAAACTGACTGCCCAGTCTCAACCCGTAACAGTGAACCTGGGGAGTGACATCAGAGATTCCCAATGTTTTCCTCCTCGTGGATCCCTGTGACGAAGGCACTTGCCCATGTGTATTCTGTAGTAGGAGTTTGCACTCTGAAACTGGTCTTTATTAAAGAACAAGAACAAGCACATTATTTACCAATTGTAGTAAGAGAAATACCTAATTATTTATAAAACCTGTTGCTCAGCGTGACAATACAGGTGACCACATGTCATCCACAGAGTTTCAGATGACTCTGTTATGCCGACCATGTCCTGGTGGATGTGTCATTCTCTCATAGGCCTTTTACCTTATTGAAAATCATGCGTGCATCCCAACTGTTGTTTAGGATTCTGAGCCCCCTGGGCTGGAAGCCACAGCACTGATGACCTCAGAAACAAGGTTGTTAGAGGCTGTGTTCTCTCCACACCCCTTTCTTGTGAGGCTCTGGGATGCTGCTTGGTCTGGAGGGGCATCCTTCCCATGGCCCCGCAGGAGACTGCTGTCATCTGCATTCTACCGAGGGCGTCCCCGGTCCCAGGTTTCGTCCTGGCGTCCCGCTCATATTTTTCCTCTCACCCTGACATGCTCAAATGAGTCAGTCCTCTTCATTCATAGATTCTATATTTGCAAATTCTCCTACTCAGTAAAATTTATTTGTAACATCAAAATCAGCACTCATGCAGTGTCTTAGAATTTGTAGATGTGCACAGAGCCATAAAAAATCAGAGTCATCCGACATGCACAGCCCCGGCTGGGGTGAACAAAGGCCCAGCTCTGCCTTCCTGTTATGGCTCATCTTGTAAACGGTGCCCTTCCTGTGGTCTGTTGAGTGCCATGTTTCTTGAATTTGTGTGCATTTTGCTGGTGATCTCACTGTTTAAGAGGGCGAGCACAGTGCGGAAGAGCTGTAGAGTTCCCAAGTGCAAGGGGCTGTGGTGTGCCTCACGGAGAATATGTGTGTCTGAGAAGCTTCCCTCCAGCACGAGTGATGAATCAACACTGTGTAGTGAACAAGGTGTCTGAACAGAAACACATAACACAAGGCTGTGCCCTGATCCACAGAAGAGATGCTGTGACCAGAGCTGAGCCCCACGTCTCCCCAGGATCGGGGGTGTCGGTCAGCTCACCATCTGCAGACTCCAGTATGTAGCCACCTTGAGTGGTGGGGACCCAGTGCACTTCTCACCAGTACTCGGCTGAAAGTCTACGTGCGACCTAGCTTCATGTGTCCTGAGTTTGGTCTTTGCTTCACAAAGGGAAGGGGGTTGGATGTTGGGTTTCCCAGGACATGGTGCCTGTTGGGAAGTGCCCCCAGCACCTCAGAGCCAGCGGGAGGAATCCACCAGATGCTGCTGACAAACCTCCCTGCGGCAGCTGCCACTCCACACGGAGGTGCAGGGAAGCCAGCTGCCAGGGCACACACACAAACACGTGCAGGTGCACACACAGCTTCACACACAGGCACACACACCATACGCTCACACACACACCTGAACACGCACGTGCACACATGCCACACTCACACATGCACAAGCACACATACCTGAATACACACAGGCACACACACTCTACACTCACATACACAAGCACACACAGCCACATCGGAACACACATGCCACACTCACAAGCACACATGGGAACACACATATGCACACACTCATGCCACACACACACAAGCACACACATTGGAACGCACACACCACACCTACACACAAGTGCACACACTCACCTGAACACGCAAGTGCACACACATGCCACACTCACAAGCACACACCAGAACACATGCACACACTCCTGCCACACACAAGCACACACACATTGGAACACACATACCCCACACACAAGCACACACACAGTGAAACACACATATGCACACACACATGCTACACACACACAAGTGTACACACACAGGTGCACATGCCAAACACACATACTGGAACACATACGTGTACACACACCACATAAGCACACACACTGAAACACATGCACACACACACCACACACATGCACGCAAACACACACACACACCAGAACACGGACTTGTATACACATGCCACACTCACACACACACATACCTGAACACACATGCACACACACCACACACACACACACCTGAATATGCACATGCACACACATGCCACACTCACACAAAAGCACACACACACCAGAACACACACACACACCACACTCACACACAAAGGCACACACACATACATCGGAACACACATATGGACACACACATGCCACACACACACACCGGAACATGGGCATATGTGCCACACTCACACACACATATACTGAAACACACACATGCACACACACCGCACACACACTGAAACACCTGCACACAAGCCACACACACAAGCGCACACACACACAATGCACCTGAACACGCACATGCACACACATGCTACACTCCCACACATGCAAACACATACACATACCCGAACACGCACGTGCATACACACACACCACACTTGCACACACCCTCCAGCATGTCCAGAATATTTCTCTTCCCTGGTGGGAGAAGCTCTTGGTGCTTGGAGACTCCACTGAGAAGCGCTCACTGGAAGCAGGAGCAGCTGTGGGAGATAGAGAAGGCGATGTGGGGGCTGGTGGGGCTGAGCTTCCCACTCTGGGCTGGTGTGGATGGTTGCAGAGTCACCAAAAGTGACACCTGGCCTCGAGGGACCCTGGCAGGTGACAGGAGGCAAAAGCACCGACGTGGGTGATTCTTCAGGAGAGGAAGCTGAGAGCCTCCTTCAGGCCACAGCCCAGAGCCTCTGGGGACCCCCAGGTGGAGCCGCGTCCTGGTCACTTCGGTACCTGGTCAGCAGCCTGCACCTCTTCAGCACCCTTGGGGCCGTCACACCTCCTCTCGGCATGTGGGAGAGGCCAGTGTCCTGTCGTCCCTGTTGGTTAAACTTGTGGCTTGATCTTCCTTAGACAGATGCCAGGCTCATGGTAAGGCCCTGCCTTCCCCGTCCTCCCACGACACCTCCTGGACCCGTGCCCATCCCTAGACCCACGACCCTCAGTAGGCAGCATTTTCAAGGCTGTCTCTTGGACCCGGATGGCTGTCTGGTCCACCTTCATGCCCCATCATGTCATTGAGGCTCAAATGCCCCCTCCTCACCAGGCCTCCACTGATGCCCTCTCCACAAAGCATCCCCTGCTGCACTTCCGTGTCCTGACCCAGGGCCGTTCCCCCCATATTTGTCGCCACCCAAGGCAGCACCATTTGTTTCCATGTTTGTTCACTTCCTGTCTGTGTCCGCCACCAAGCATGAGCGGCGTTAGGGCAGGGGCTGGTTTCCGGGGACTTGTGTCATGGTGGTTGCCACAGTATTACGGTAGACGCTAGCAGAGGAAAGGGAAATTGAAGACATTTGTTTCACAAGAAGTTTGTTTCCTAGAAGGCACCCACCTGGCGGAGAGACACACCTGCTGTCAGCGGCGTTTTAGGGGCTGAAATCTGTCATCCTGCCAGGCCACTAAAGGGAAAACCAATGTTACGTTTTGGCAATTTGCTCAAACATGCAGCAGAATGAAGGTCATTTCTCTGCTCACTGCAAACGGCTTCCCATCCCCCACAATTGATGCAGGCCCAGAGTGTGCGCCCAGCCGGCCACAGGTGCAGCAGCGGCCCCCCCTCGGCGGTGTGCTTCTCCCCTCCCCTTTCCTCCTTCCGTCCCCTTTTCCTTTCCAGTGAAACATATTCCATCTTTCCTTAAAATAAAACTTTTAAATTTTTAGGAATATTACCTGGTAAATGGGAAATATCTTGGTTCTTGACAGGTGAATTTGTGTAACTGGGGTGCAGGCTTACAGACAGAGGTAGTTTTTTCTAGTCTTTTCTGAGTGATGTGTTTTACACCTTTGTCTTGCAAGCCACTTTCTATGGGTGTACATTCTGTCCTAGAGAAGTGTAGGGCCTCCGGGCCAGTATGAAGGCGCGGCAGTCCAGCCCTGTCTCGTAGAAATACCATGGGAGCCACACGGGTAAGTGGACATGTTAGAACAGTCACATCAAAAAAGTAAACCAAACAGGGAAATGGGTTCTATGAAATTATATGAAACACTATGATTCATTTAACCCAGCCTATCTAAAATAAAATCATTTCAAAATGTTCCTATGATAAAAAACGTGTAGTGAGATAGTTCACAGTCCTTTTTGTACTAATTCTTGGAGATCTGGAGTGTATTTTACACTTACTGCACATCTAAATTTGAACCAGCCACATTGTGGGTGCCTATGGCCACACAAAGCCAGTGGTCACTGCACCAGACGGCACAGCCCGAGGGCAGGGGTTGGCGAGCCGTGGCCTGCAGTCTGCTCATGTCCGGTCCACAAGTTGAGAATGATGGTTAGAGTGACAAATGGTAGAAAAAAGAAACAGCAGAAGTATATGTGATAGAAGCCATAGGTTAGGATGTTCAGGTTTATCACAGTGATTTTCAGGTGAGTCAATCAATAAAGACATACTTTTTTTCCTGAGTTTTAATAGCAGAAAATGCAGATAGAAGAACCCCCATAAACAGAAGCTGTACGGGGGCTTGAGAACTGTGGGTCTGGTCTGAGCCCAGGCAAGGTGGCCACCTGGTGAGGGAGGCGCCCAGCAGCTGAGAGGCAGGTGGCCTCAGCCCATGTCACCTTACCCCATGTCACCCGGCCCCACGTCACCCGGATCCCCTTCGTTCCCCGTCGTGCAGCACTGCCTTCTCATCCACAGCGTGTCTCGTTGGCGAGGCTCAGGTGCGAGGTGTGCTTCATAGTTGCTTGCGGTCGGGGGGATAAAGAATACTTTCAGCTTGGTCTTGTCTGACTGCCATCCTCAGCCGCTTTACCAGGCTTTGGGTATGGCCTCGGAAGAGGTGCGAGGTCAAGCTCATGGACGCTCATCTTAAAGGGATTCCATGGCAGGCGTGAACAGAGCCACTGTCTTGCCTTTTATTTTATAGGATTGCCGGCTGTTACCACGTATGTCTTGGGTGACCTAATTTGCAAACATAGTATTAATTTCCTCTTAAAATCATGCAGACAGAATATAAAAATGTGTGCTCAGCCTGAGGCAGGAAGGCAGACGGGGCAGCCACACGTTTTCTCCTTCCTGCTGCCCTTGGCAGACCCGGTAGGTTTTAGTCTGAAGGGCTTTCCCACCACAGGCCATGGGGATCTACCCCAAGAACCGCAGACTGAAGGGGCCTCCTGATTCTGGTGTCCTGGGTGGCCGCTTCTGGCTCCAACTATCACTTCTGTATCCCACTGACTGACCCTGAAGGACCTGCAGATGCCCAGGAGCTCAGGGCTCAGGCTGTTGCATCCCCCCTGTCAGCCACACGTGGACCCCCAGGAGGTCCTTGGCTTCTCCTGACCCTACTGGGGCATGAGAGCCCTGTGCGTTCTGGTCCAGCACCCGAATGACCGGAGGACTTCCCTGCTGAGGCCGTGGCTGGACCTCACGGAGCTTGGGAAGACCTTGTGTGTGGGGTGCGTTTTCATGGTGCAGCCACAGAACCAGAATGCGTTCTGAGAAATGTGACTTTGTCATCATGCGAACATTGCAGAGTGTTCCCTTACACAGACTGAGGTGGCACAGCCTCCTCCACACCTGGGCTGTACTCTTATACACATCTAGATGGTCATCATGCGAACATTGCAGAGTGTTCCCTTACACAGACTGAGGTGGCACAGCCTCCTCCACACCTGGGCTGTATGGTGTAGCCACCAGGTCTGTGCAGGAGGGGACTGTGCTGAAACTGCAGGCAGCTGTTACACAACGGTGAGAGTGCAGGTGTCTACACATCTACATATGGAAAGCCATGGTGAAAATATGGCATAAAAGGTGAAAGATGGAACACCACATAGGACACTGAGCATCCGTGGGGCTTGTGGAACAGCAGTGGCTCTGGGCGAGTCAGTGAGTGAGTGGACCATGAAGTGAAGGCCTAGGACATGGCTGCACAGCACCAGTGGCTTTAGGAACACTGGACATTTAGGCTACACTGAATCTATTTACAACATCTTTCTTCAATAATAAATTAATCTTATCTTACTGTAACTCTTTTTTACTTTATAAACTTTATTTTTTTGTAACATTTTGACTCTTGTAATAACATAGTTTAAAAGACAAGCACATTGTGCATTCGTACAAAAATATCTTTACATTTGTGTCTTAATTCTATAAGCTTTTCCTGTTTTTAAAACTTTTAATTTTTTAGTTTTACTTTATGAAACATTTTTTCCTTAACACCTAAGAGACACACACCTTAGCCTAGGCCTACACAGGGTCAGGTTCATGCATATCACTGTCTTCTCCCTCCCCCTCTTGTCCCGCTGGATGGTCTTCAGGGGCAGTGACAGGCGAGGAGCTGCCGTCTTCCGGGATGACGTTCTGGCTTCTTCAGGACACCTCCTGAAGGACCTGCCTGCACCTGTTTATAGTTAATTTTAAAAAATACAAGTAGAAGAAGTACGCAAAACAATACAAAGTAGAGTACGGTAAATGCATTAGCTAGTAACAGCCATTTATAATCATCATGTACAGTACATAATTGTATGTGCTAGACTTTTACATGCCTGGAAGTGCAGTAGGCTCATTGACACCAGCATCAGCACAAACGCGTAAGGAGTGTGTCACACTGCAACAAGACCATGGGTCTGCGGCCAGGCTACAGGAGACGCTCAGCTCTGGTATAATCTTACGGGAGCAAAACCATCTACATGGTCCACTGTTGACCAAAACGTTGCCATGCATGCATGACCGTATTTAATCAGTCGGCAAAAGTTAAAAATGATGACTTGGAAACACTGGTAATGTGGCATTTTGCTTCAGCAGCATTTTCCCTGTTTGGGTGTCGGTGGCTCAGCCAGTGTTGAAGAAATCCTCAGTGAAGAAGAGAGCAGGTGGAATCTGCTGCAGGGGAGGCTGCACCAGGCCACAGCTGCCTGGTGATATCAGATTCGCCAGTTGCTGCCTCCACTGACAGAGAGCCAGGCAGGGGGATGGGGGAGCTGGTGTCCCACCCAGATGCTCTCTCTTGCTGGGGTGCTCAGTCCCTGGGGCCAGGAGTGCCCTAATGACTGTGTGCTTGTCCACTTCCAGTGGAATTACGAATTCTGCTGGGCTAACAGGTGCTGCTGGGATGGGGGGCGGGGTGTGGGTCGAGCACCCCTGCACACACATCCAGGGACTGGTTGGTGCAGACACACACTGGCTTGACTGCACACACCCCTTGACTGCACAGGGGCTGATTCTGTGGCATTGTTCCCGCTCTAGACTGAAGCAGTGTTCTCAAAGCAAACCTGGCCAGCAGCACTGTCCCTCCTGGGAAGTGGTTGGAGAGGCAAATTCTCCAGCCTCATCCCAGACCTATGGATGTAGAGCTCTGGGGCATGGCCCAGCAGCATATGTTTAACGAGCCCTGCAGGAGGTTCTGATGCAGCTCAAATTGGGGCACACAGCTCCAAGTGTCCCTTGGCGTCTGGAGGGCTCTGGTCTGCAGCAGAGACATCTCCTGGCTTAGCTTTGCCCTACCCCGGCTTCTCTCCCTGCTCCCCTGAGAGCATCTCTTGGACAAGCATCTCGCCCCGGGGGTCTGCATCTGGGAACCAAGGGGGCTTTCTGCACACCACCCTACGTATCTCCAAATTATATCCAAAGCTGCTTAATTCCTCTCCTTACCTCTCCCAGTCCATACCTATACCTTTTAAGCCACATGTCTCTTCTACACATAGAGTCCAAGAAAGCCCAGAGAAAGACAGGCAAAGTGCACTGCGGGGGTTGTTAATGCATCTCCAATTTGACGTTCATTTCTGGTAGACTCAGCATGCAGGCTTGGCTCCTGCTGTGCTGTTTCCCCTTTTCTCCTTTACAAATTCAGTGAAGACAAAGGAAAAAAAAAAAAAACAGAGGGAAATGAATCCATTAATTGAGAAATGTTTTCAGATACTGTAAGTAACAGTTTTATATTTAAAACAGGACCATACCAGGGCATTCAATTCTGTCTGGAGTTATGCTGGGAGATGGGCAGCTGCTGGCCACACACGGCCGTTGGGTGCTCGAAGTGCACTGACTCGGACTGAGAATCTACACACGGGTGTTGGAGACTTACTGCAAGAAAAGAACGTGGAGTACTACAGAGTAGTTCACTCTTCATCGTGTGCTGAAATAATCACATCTTGGACATATTGGGTTAAATAAAATAATATTAAAATTTCTTTTACCTGTTTTGTTTGCTTTTGTTTTTGTTTTGAGGCAGGGTCTTGCTGGGTCACCCAGGCTGGAGCACAGTGGTGTGATCTTGGTTCACTGCAGCCTCGACCTCCCAGACTCAAGCCATCCTCCCACCTCAGTGTTCTGAGTAGTTGGGACCACAGGCATGCACCACCATGCTCTGCTATTTTTTTTATTTTAATAGAGATGGAGTCTTGCTCTGTTGTCCAGGCTGGTTTCCAACTCCTGGCCTCAAGTGATCCTCCTGCCTTGGCCTCTCAAAGTGCTGGGATTATAGGTGTGAGACACCATGCCCGTCCCACCTGTTTCTTTTTCTTGTGGCTTTAGAAAATTTAATAATACACATGTGGCGGCCGGGCGCGGTGGCTCAAGCCTGTAATCCCAGCACTTTGGGAGGCCGAGACGGGCGGATCACGAGGTCAGGAGATCGAGACCATCCT
>NW_012109696.1:5784150-5784462 GCF_000951045.1 Mandrillus leucophaeus | reverse complement strand
CCTCCTGGGAAGTGGTTGGAGAGGCAAATTCTCCAGCCTCATCCCAGACCTATGGATGTAGAGCTCTGGGGCATGGCCCAGCAGCATATGTTTAACGAGCCCTGCAGGAGGTTCTGATGCAGCTCAAATTGGGGCACACAGCTCCAAGTGTCCCTTGGCGTCTGGAGGGCTCTGGTCTGCAGCAGAGACATCTCCTGGCTTAGCTTTGCCCTACCCCGGCTTCTCTCCCTGCTCCCCTGAGAGCATCTCTTGGACAAGCATCTCGCCCCGGGGGTCTGCATCTGGGAACCAAGGGGGCTTTCTGCACACCAC
>NW_012109696.1:5782623-5784100 GCF_000951045.1 Mandrillus leucophaeus | reverse complement strand
CCTCCTGGGAAGTGGTTGGAGAGGCAAATTCTCCAGCCTCATCCCAGACCTATGGATGTAGAGCTCTGGGGCATGGCCCAGCAGCATATGTTTAATGAGCCCTGCAGGAGGTTCTGATGCAGCTCAAATTGGGGCACACAGCTCCGAGTGTCCCTTGGCGTCTGGAGGGCTCTGGTCTGCAGCAGAGACATCTCCTGGCTTAGCTTTGCCCCACCCTGGCTTCTCTCCCTGCTCCCCTGAGAGCATCTCTTGGACAAGCATCTCGCCCCGGGGGTCTGCATCTGGGAACCAAGGGGGCTTTCTGCACACCACCCTAGGTATCTCCAAATTATATCCAAAGCTGCTTAATTCCTCTCCTTACCTCTCCCAGTCCATACCTATACCTTTTAAGCCACATGTCTCTTCTACACATAGAGTCCAAGAAAGCCCAGAGAAAGACAGGCAAAGTGCACTGCGGGGGTTGTTAATGCATCTCCAATTTGATGTTCATTTCTGGTAGACTCAGCATGCAGGCTTGGCTCCTGCTGTGCTGTTTCCCCTTTTCTCCTTTACAAATTCAGTGAAGACAAAGGAAAAAAAAAAAAACAGAGGGAAATGAATCCATTAATTGAGAAATGTTTTCAGATACTGTAAATAACAGTTTTATATTTAAAACAGGACCATACCAGGGCATTCAATTCTGTCTGGAGTTATGCTGGGAGATGGGCAGCTGCTGGCCACACACGGCCGTTGGGTGCTCGAAGTGCACTGACTCAGACTGAGAATCTACACATGGGTGTTGGAGACTTAGTGCGAGAAAAGAACGTGGAGTACTATAGAGTAGTTTACTCTTCATCGTGTGCTGAAATAATCACATCTTGGACATATTGGGTTAAATAAAATAATATTAAAATTTCTTTCACCTGTTTTGTTTGCTTTTGTTTTTGTTTTGAGGCAGGGTCTTGCTGGGTCACCCAGGTTGGAGCACAGTGGTGTGATCTTGGTTCACCGCAGCCTCGACCTCCCAGACTCAAGCCATCCTCCCACCTCAGTGTTCTGTGTAGTTGGGACCACAGGCATGCACCACCATGCTCTGCTTTTTTTTTTTTTTTTTTTTTAGAGATGGAGTCTTGCTATGTTGTCCAGGCTGGTTTCCAACTCCTGGCCTCAAGTGATCCTCCTGCCTTGGCCTCTCAAAGTGCTGGGATTATAGGTGTGAGACACCATGCCCATTCCACCTGTTTCTTTTTCTTGTGGCTTTAGAAAATTTAATAATACACATGTGGCTCATGCTCTGTGTCTTTTGCCCAGTGCTGGCTGAGAGGTGCTAAGGTACTAAGAGCAGTGGCGGCTCAGCAGTGAAGGAAGTAACTGCCCCTGGTCTGCTGTCCAAAGATGGCAAACTGGCAGAGATTCAAATCCAAACCAAACAAAGCCCAGATGGCCTTTCCTGAGCACGAGGCCCCAGGTGAGAAGGCAGGTTCTGAAGCAGGACTTC
>NW_012109696.1:5779242-5781698 GCF_000951045.1 Mandrillus leucophaeus | reverse complement strand
CCGTCTGGGTCTGCCTGCTCGGGGGCTCCAGGGGCCGCTCTGTCCACAGGTCGGTCTGGAAGCGGTGCTGCTGCCAGTGGAGGAAGAAGAGGGTGTGCAATGGAGCTGGAGCTTGCGGGGAGCTGGAGCTTGCGGGGAGCTGAAAGTTGCAGCGAACTGGAACTTGCTGGGAGCTGGAGCTTGCGGGGAACTGGAACTTGCGGGGAACTGGAACTTGCGGGGAGCTGGAGCTAGTGGGGAGCTGGAGCAGGCGGGGAGCTGGAGCTTATGGGGAGCTGGAACTTGCGGGGAGCTGGAACTTGCGGGGAACTGGAGCAGGCGGGGAGCTGGAGCTTGCCAGGGGCTGGAGCTTGTGGTGCCGACCCAGGACCAGTTATGGACTAGGGGAACCCAGAGGACAAAAGAAGGACTCCTCGTTCAAAAGTCGTTAGGAGTTTGAAGACGGCAATGACAGAGTGTTCAACTAGGTGGGAGCCCCTTCTGTGCCTGGGGCCTCGTGTGACTGCAGAAGCCATGGGTCCATGAAGGCAATCCTGGTCTTGTGGCACAGACTGTGGGGCAGCTCCTAGGTTCTCCTCTTGGCCAAGCGTGACATTGCCTTCAAGGGGCCAGGGAGAAGGGCAGTGACGATTGTTGACAGTTCAGGAAGGAGGGGCAGTGGCTGAACTATGTGGACCATATGTACCCACCGAGGGGTCAGCCTTGAAAATTCTCTCTAGGATTTATGATCATTGAGGGAGGACATTGTTCTTATTGTCAGAGAGGGTAAAATATATCCTGGGAGGCAAAGATTTTTGTGGTTTTACTTTTTGTTCTCCCCTTCATTCCTTCCTTCCCCCTTCCTTCTTCTCTTTTTCCTTTCTTTCTCTTTCCCTCCCTCCCTCCTTCCTCCTTCCTTCCTTTTCTCTGTCTGTCCTTCCATCGTCTTGCCTTTATTGTATTGTTATTATTATTTAGCACAGGTAGCCAACTGCGTGTAGGGGCATTAAAGTTCAGCCGGTTTAGTCCCATTGAAAGAACAAAATACCAAGGATACATTTATACCCTCTATCTATTGCTGGACAGCTGATTGAACATTTTTCCCCGTCAAAACCATATTTCTTCAGGTGTGTTGATGGTTCTGTTTTTGTGTTAAATAGAGCCAACCTCTTCCTCCTTCTGTGTTTTTGCTATAAGCTGGCTAGGGACAAGGTCACCAGCGACCTAATTCAGTCAGCAGCTGCTGGCTTTAAGCGGGTCCAGGAGTTCATTGTGTGAATGCAGTCATTGACTGCAGAGATCATCGATATTTTTCTGGGCCATCTTGGTCTCGCCTCTTTGGCGGAAGAAAGCAGCACCCACACAGATGTGTAACATCTGATTCTGGTCCAGCTCCCGAGGGCTGGGCTCTGCCCGCTGTGAGTGGCCCACAGCTCCGCCAGCGTCTGTTTCCATCTGCCGAGCCATCCTTTCTTCTGAATGTGAACTGTTTTCTTGGTTTCTTTCTGGCATCAGAAAGCAACAATGAGTGATTATCTGATGCAGCATCCCTGGGGCCCCAGGTGCTGGTGACTCACTCAAGTCTCTCTGCAAACCAATTCATTAAACCTGCTTCATCTGGGACGTGCTGAGAGTGGAGGTATATTTCAAAAGCGGCTTGGCAGCAACGGTGCAATTAAACAAGGAGGGAAGGAGAGCAGAGGCGGAGGAGGAAGGCGCGATTTAGTTGTGACTTGAACACTGTCTACACCAGCCAAAGAAGGCTGGTCCACACTGGCTTTCAGCTGAGGGGAGGGGCAGTGCCCAGATCATATAATTTTTGAAATTACATTTGTAATTAACTTCACAATATCTCCAGGGAATTCTGGAAAGACAGCAAGAAAAAACACCGTGGTATCTGTCCTATCAGATACTACAAAGCACCTAATGAAGTATCCTTAGGACATTAGAAAAAACACTCACTCAAAAAAGGTGGAATTCTTCCTTTGTATTCTTGGGGTGTTGGTTAGGGTGGCAGGGTTCATCGTTAAGTTCATCGTTAAGCAAGCAGGGTCTTGCTGCCTGTGAGATGTTTCACGCAGTTTTGGGTTTTACTCTTCGGGTCAGGGTCTGGCTTTCCTCCTAATAGTCTTTTACCAAAACAACCTCTTCGGGAACTTTTAAGTTCATGCAGATTTTTAGGAAAGTTAAATCTAAAATATTTTGTGATAACAATTTGAAGGTCCAAAAACGTTGCTATCTCCCTACTTATCAGTTGTTTTAGTGAGCCTTGCCTCTTCGAATTATGTTCTAATGTTTTAATAAAATCTCCATAAAAACAGTAAATTTGCAAGAGAAGCAGAGTCCCAAGTCAAGTGCGCTTGACCACATTCAGAACTTTCCTGTCTCAGGGCTTGGCTACTTGCATCACTGGATATAATTATGTGGCAAATTGTGCAAGAATGAGCAATGGAAGACGTCTGGCAATTGAGCGATTT
>NW_012109696.1:5770560-5779192 GCF_000951045.1 Mandrillus leucophaeus | reverse complement strand
GTTTAGTCCCATTGAAAGAACAAAATACCAAGGATACATTTATACCCTCTATCTATTGCTGGACAGCTGATTGAACATTTTTCCCCGTCAAAACCATATTTCTTCAGGTGTGTTGATGGTTCTGTTTTTGTGTTAAATAGAGCCAACCTCTTCCTCCTTCTGTGTTTTTACTATAAGCTGGCTAGGGACAAGGTCACCAGCGACCTAATTCAGTCAGCAGCTGCTGGCTTTAAGCGGGTCCAGGAGTTCATTGTGTGAATGCAGTCATTGACTGCAGAGATCATCGATATTTTTCTGGGCCATCTTGGTCTCGCCTCTTTGGCGGAAGAAAGCAGCACCCACACAGATGTGTAACATCTGATTCTGGTCCAGCTCCCGAGGGCTGGGATCTGCCCGCTGTGAGTGGCCCACAGCTCCGCCAGCGTCTGTTTCCATCTGCCGAGCCATCCTTTCTTCTGAATGTGAACTGTTTTCTTGGTTTCTTTCTGGCATCAGAAAGCAACAATGAGTGATTATCTGATGCAGCATCCCTGGGGCCCCAGGTGCTGGTGACTCACTCAAGTCTCTCTGCAAACCAATTCATTAAACCTGCTTCATCTGGGACGTGCTGAGAGTGGAGGTATATTTCAAAAGCGGCTTGGCAGCAACGGTGCAATTAAACAAGGAGGGAAGGAGAGCAGAGGCGGAGGAGGAAGGCGCGATTTAGTTGTGACTTGAACACTGTCTACACCAGCCAAAGAAGGCTGGTCCACACTGGCTTTCAGCTGAGGGGAGGGGCAGTGCCCAGATCATATAATTTTTGAAATTACATTTGTAATTAACTTCACAATATCTCCAGGGAATTCTGGAAAGACAGCAAGAAAAAACACCGTGGTATCTGTCCTATCAGATACTACAAAGCACCTAATGAAGTATCCTTAGGACATTAGAAAAAACACTCACTCAAAAAAGGTGGAATTCTTCCTTTGTATTCTTGGGGTGTTGGTTAGGGTGGCAGGGTTCATCGTTAAGTTCATCGTTAAGCAAGCAGGGTCTTGCTGCCTGTGAGATGTTTCACGCAGTTTTGGGTTTTACTCTTCGGGTCAGGGTCTGGCTTTCCTCCTAATAGTCTTTTACCAAAACAACCTCTTCGGGAACTTTTAAGTTCATGCAGATTTTTAGGAAAGTTAAATCTAAAATATTTTGTGATAACAATTTGAAGGTCCAAAAACGTTGCTATCTCCCTACTTATCAGTTGTTTTAGTGAGCCTTGCCTCTTCGAATTATGTTCTAATGTTTTAATAAAATCTCCATAAAAACAGTAAATTTGCAAGAGAAGCAGAGTCCCAAGTCAAGTGCGCTTGACCACATTCAGAACTTTCCTGTCTCAGGGCTTGGCTACTTGCATCACTGGATATAATTATGTGGCAAATTGTGCAAGAATGAGCAATGGAAGACGTCTGGCAATTGAGCGATTTCTCAGCCTCTGGATGTAGTGAGCAGAGTTGGAATAGAAGGATGAGAACTGACATATCCAAGTAAAAGCAGCCAGTGAAGCAGCTTAATGGGCTTCCCGGGGCACCCTGGGAGTACACGCCACCTTCACCCATTAACCATTAGCTCCGCTCCAGACGTCTCAGCTGCTGTGCAGCCCCACATACAGAAACCCAGGAGACCAGCACCTGCCTTCTGACAGCTTACAGTCCACTGGGCTTCAGTGAGAGGAGTGGGATCCAATCATCCCCATGAACTTGGGACCTGAAACTTCTTTACTGGACGCTTTCCCAAAGAGCGCCAGGAAGCCACGGTTTCAGGTACACACAGTCAGAGTGCGCTGCAGCAATGTGCTTTGCAGCTGGAACTGCTATCAAGCGTCCCAGGCAAGTCATGCACCCCAGCGCCAGAGAGAATCAGGAAGGGGAAGGTGCCCTGAACTTCAGACAAGAGCCCCTCCCAGAAACCACCACCAAAGCCATCACTGTTTTTCTACCCTCAGACCTGTGTCTCCTTAGCTTCTCAGTAGAGGAAGGAGAGGAGCTGGGCGGACAGGGCTCAGCAGCTTCTAAGTTTTCGCCGTGTTTATGGAAAAGTGGGCCAGTTCAGATTTGGATTAGATCACCTAAGAGAAGGCGTGGAATCTGCCTCTTTCAAGTTTTACAACAGGAAACTGGCAGAGAATGCCATTGCTCACTAACGCGGTGTTTCTCCTTTTCCTGGGCACACAGCCAAATTGCAGCCCAAGGTCTCCTTGCACCTGTGAGTTCTGCCCAAGCCTGTGTTGGTGGGCAAGATGGAAGCTGCCTCCAGCTTAAATAATCTGTCCTTTTTACTGTCCTAGTCCATGGTAGATTTGGACGCCATGCATTAAAGATGGCAGTGCCACAGAACCGGGGCCCCGAATGACTGTGTGGAGTCGAGACCCTCACCCTCCTCCAACACAATGCTCTGGGAATGGGGGAGAAGTAAAGTTTTGCATGTTAAATGATGGATGCTTTGTGTCTGTGTGTTCTAGCTGTTCACCTACTTTTACCAGTACAAAGGATATGCAAGCACAGGGAAAAGTTGTCTTATTTAAAGGGCACTTACCAATACTTTATTAGCAAGACTAAATACATTGAGCAAGTTTATCAGGTTATCAATCAGATAGTAAAACAGTGGAGGATCAAGATTTAAGGTTAAGTCATCATATAAATAACATACTTGTTGTGATAACATCTCCTTTTCTAGGCTCTTGAATGCAAGTTAATTTTCCCAAGGTCTCATTTTTACTCTGTGCCTCCAGACTTGGCTCCTGGCCCACAGGTGTCTGTTGATTTTTTTTTTCTTTGACAGCAGGGGGTGCTCTGGGAATATGCTCTTCAAACTAACTCCTGCCTCTAGTTACAGTTCTTTAAGAATCCGAAAGAAAGCACAAGAATAATAACAATTTGTCAGTTTGTAAATAAATGTCTTCTAACTTTGGAAATGCAGATTAGCACAGACCCAGGGACTGAAAGAGATTAAAGTGGTACTAAAATAAATTAGACAGTCGAAATGCAACCAGTAAAGAACAAAGGAAATGTGTGTTGTTCAAGGAACCCACCATGTACTTCAAGCTGAGAGATCAACCACTAACCCCAAGATAAGCTTGAGAAACACTGGTGGTCACTGAGTAGGGTGGTGACTTATCTTTCTCCTCCGCTCCTGGTTGGGTGATAGAGTGAGGAGGAGATTGGGTGAATCGTGTCAGGATCCTGCACTGCCCAATTCTTACCACTGCAATGGCCACGTTTCAAACAAGGACTTGGTGGAGGGAGATTATGAGTGGTGAAGGTAAAACTGGTGTTGAAGACACAGCCAACAGCTGGGTTGATTCCCTTGGATTTGTTTTCTGATTTCTGGTTCTCATTTGCAAAGTAGAGATGATCCCTCCTGGCGCCCATCTCAACAGGCTGCTCTGGGTCCTGTGAGAACACAGCTCATGCTTGGTCTTTAAATCCCTATCTTTTCTTAAGTGGCTTGGAATGGAATTTTATCCTAGAGATGTTCTGACCATTGGTTTGCCAGTGCCCTACTAATTCATGTGTTCTCAGTTCCCTCAATAGCCTTCACATTTACTTTTTGGGGATTCCTCCAATTCACTTTCCCTGATCTCCAAAAAACTAAATAGTACAAAGAGGGGACCCCTTGTGCTCTGCCACTGATGGATCACACCACGTTGCCACCTGTTTATTGGTCCATGCACCCCACTGGTTGACAGCAGCGTCTTAGACTTTACCGACTGTAGCAGTACTTGCTGAGTGAGGGAGTGAGTGAACGACTGGCTACCCACTCCTCCTTTGGAATCTGTTAGTGCCATAAGCCGCTTTGTTGCTGTTTCTCTCACTCATTTCAGATCACATCTCAGTGTGCTTCAATCTCGCCCCCAAGAGCACTGGGCACCCTGGAGTGGGGGCCTATTCATTTCCCTTTGAATCCTAAGTGCCTGAGATACTACTTGGAGATTGACTAATATTTGTTGGGTGAATGAGTAAATGAATAAAGCAATGAGTTATCTGTTCAGCATTTAAGGATAGGGACTGACGAGACTGAAGTCTAGACTGCTTTCTAAAACAGTCTTTCTAAGGAACTCAGTGAATGTTTCTTGACTCCTGAGATGACCTATTTCTTCTTAGGGCCTCATTTGCTAGAAAGGCTCTTCAAATGGTGCATCAATGTGGTGCATCAGAGTTAGTCCTACTGTGGAAATATCTTTTGGAGGGACATTTCTGGAAGTCAAGTGATACATGTTTTAACACTTAAATTATCTAAATCTAGCACAGGATTTTTTTTCCTCACAGTTAATGATATATTGACAATTAAAAAAATCCTGCTTTTTAAGAGTTTAGACAACTGTTTACCAGAGACCTAAGACCAAGGTATCATTTTCTCCATCATTACTTCAATGTAATAAAAGTTGTATATGAAAAATCCACAGCTAACGTCATACTCAGTGGTGGAAGCCTGAAAACATAACTTCTAAGGTCAGGAAAAAGATGAGTGTTTATTCTCACCACTTCTATTCAACATTGTACTAGAAGTTCTTGCCAGGGCAATTAGGTAAGAAAAAGAAATAAAAGGCATCCAGATTGGAAAGGAGGAAATAAAACTTTCTGTATTCACAGACCACATTATCTTGCATATAGAAACCCCCAAAGGAATCTATGAAAACCTATTAGAACTAATAAATGAGTTCAGAAAAGTTGCATGATCAACATACCCAAATCAGTTTTATTTCTACACGATTAGCAATGAACAATGCAGAAAGGAAATTATAAAAACAATTCTATTTAGAGTAACATCAAAAATAAAGTGCTCAGTAATAAATTCAGCCTAGGAGATGCAAGGCTCATACACTCAAAACTATAAAACATTGTTGAAAGAAATTAAAACAGGCTTAAGTAAGTGGAAAGACATCCTATGCTCATGGATTGGAGACTTAATGTTGTAACGATGACAATATTCCCCAAAGTGACCAATTGATCACTATTAAAATTTCAATGGGCTTTGTTTTTGTTTGTTTGTTTTCAGAAATGGAAAAACTAACTCCAAAATGTGTACGGAATTGCAAGGAGCCGTGAATAACTAAAACAATGTATAAAAAGAGAACAAAACTGGAGTACTAGCACTTCCCAATTTCAAAGCTTACTACACAGCTACAGTAATTAAAACAATATGGTACTGACATAAGATAGACATACAGAACAAGGAAACAGAACTGAGAGTCTAGAAATAAACCCATACATGTACGACCAATTGATTTTCGACAATGGTGCTGAGACCATTCATTGGGGGAAAACAGACTTTTTAATAAATAGTGCTGGGGCAAAGCCTGATATAGGCTCATAATAATAATAATAAAGTACTGAACAACTGGATATCCATATACAAAACAACAATTGTGTATCCCTATCTCACACCAAATAAGAAGTCAACTTAAAATAGAACAAAGACTTAAATGCGAGTACTAAAAATATGAAACTGTTATAGGAAAACATAGGTGTATTTTTGTGACCTTGGATCAGACTGTGGTTTCTTAAAAGTAACACTGAAAGCATAGAAGGAACCACAAAACAATGGATAATTTGGACTTCAGCAAAATAAAAAGCTTTTGTGAATCAAAGGACACTACTAAAAAGGTGAAAACATACTGCACCACGAATCTTGAAAACATGATGCCAAGAGAAAAAAAACAGATGCCCAAGACCACATACTGCAAGATTCTATTTATAGAAATGTCCAGAAAAAGGCAAATCCATGAATCGGAAAGTAGATTAGTGGGTGCCAAAGCTTGGAGGTAGGGGAAGTGAGGAGCGACTGCTTAATGGATTCGGGATGACTTTTGGAGGTGGTGTAAATGTTCTGGAATTTGTGGTGTTGGTTGCGTAACATTGTGAATGTATACAAACCACAAAATTGTTTACTTTAAAAAGAATAAAATAATTTCATTTCAATTAAAAAAAGAAGGAAAAAGGCTGTGATGGTTAATATTGAGTGTCAACTTGATTGGATTGAAGGATGCCAAGTATTGTTCCTTGGTGTGCCTGTGAGGGTGTTGCCAAAGGAGATTAACATTTGAGTCAGTGGACTGGGAGAGGCAGACCCACCCTTAACCTGAGTGGGCACCGTCTAATCAACTGCTGATGCAGCTAGAATAAAGTAGGCAGAAGAAGATGGAAAAAGTAGACTTGAGTCTTCTGGCTTTCATCTTTCTCTGGTGCTGGATGCTTCCTGCCCTTGGACATCAGACTCCAAGTTCCTCAGCTTTTGGACTCTTGGACTCACACCAGTGGTTTGCCAGGGGCTCTTGGGCCTTTGGCCACAGACTGAAGGTTGCACTGTTGGCTTCCCTACTTTTGAGGTTTTGGGACTCAGACTGGCTTCCCTGCTCCTCAACTTGCAGATGGCCTATTGTTAGACTTCACCTTGTGATTGTGCGAGTAAGTACTTCTTAATAAACTCTCCTTCATATATATGTCTATCCTGTTAGTTCTGTTCCTCTAGAGGACCCTGACTAATACAAAGGCCTATGTAACAAACCTTATATGTACGAAGGTCTTAACTAGAATGTTATTTTTAACGATGAACAATTAGAAATAATCTAAATACCCAGCAATGATATGTGGTTAAAATACTGTGGAATATGTACTCAATTAGTATTCCACAGCTATTTTACATATTATTACATATGCTGTAGCAAAATGTAATGATTATGTTTTTAGGGATAAACAGATTACAACATCACGTATATCCTATAATAGCAACTCTTTAATAGAGTGTACATATATGGAGAGATATATATATATATATGGAGAGATATGTATGGACATATATATGTGTGTCTGTGTGTGTGTGTGTATATAAAACAGAATATATATATGGAGCAAGACTGCCAAGGAAAAGAAAATTGAAAGCAGAATGTGGGTCATTTTGAAATTTTATGTTTTACATAGAAAAGTGTTCGGCAGATCATGAGGTCAGGATATCGAGACCATCTTGGCTAACATGGTGAAATCACATCTCTACTAAAAATACAAAAAATTAGCCGGGCATGGTGGCGGGCACCTGTAGTCCCAGCTACTTGGGAGGCTGAGGCAGGAGAATGGCGTGAACCCGGGAGGTGGCGCAAGTATTGTCATTTATTCAATAAATACTTATTGACAGATATTTATGCCACAAGAAAAAAAGTTAACTTATGTTTGAAATTGAAAAAAACAGACAACACTAAGGAATAGAACAATCTCTATATCAAAAACATTTAGCAGTGCACATTTTGAATTGATGCCAAGTGCAGAATAAGCCTTTGATTTCTTTGAGGTCAGCAGTTACAGTGGATTTCAAAATTATTCATTCTATTGACTATTTTATTAAAGAAAAGAGATTTATTCTGATTTATCTTAAAATTTTTGAAGTTCATCAACATGATATTTTAAAGAGAACAGTGTCTTCATTCAATTATTATTTTCCTTATTCATACACTATTCATTTATCAACAATATATTAGACACTGTTGGAGAGTAAGGTAAAGCAAAATGTAAACATTTTCCCGCAAAATTTTTGATTTAGTAAAGGAGAAAGCACGTATAGAAAGCCAGGTCTTTAAAAAAATAGTTTCATTTGAGTTTCAACATTAATGCAGGGAAGAAGTACGTTATAGAAAATGGAATTATGTTCATGGATTTTTTTTCCTAGTCAGTATAATTAAACCTTGTTCTTAGCCAAAATTCTGCCAATCTTCATTTTAATAAGGTGCCACTTGATAACTTTACTGTTCAACTGAGTGTGTTAGTTTTATGGCATTATTGAAAGATACTTTAAATAGTTATTTAACATGATCTTTGCAGAAATTAGGAAGAGTTTCTTATTGCACACTGAACATTAGACCGACCCTAAGAAAAGCCTCAGAAGTGGATGCCTTCAATGGTAGACACAATGCAACATTCGCATCCACGTGGCACATGCTCTGTGCGTCACCACAGTGGGACTCCACATTCTGTGATGAGACAAACTTCCATTTCTTTACTCTCATTATGTTTATCAAAGCTGTCTATTTCTTGGTCCTAATTCTGGCTTTTAGTTTTTGCAAAAAGGACTGCAAACACTAATTAAACCGTGGCAGCAGCATTTTTGTTTGTTTGAGACAGAGTTGTATTTTTGTTACCCAGCCTGGAGGGCCGTGGCACGATCTCAGCTCACAGCAACCTCTGCTTCCTGGGTTGAAGGGATGCTCCTGCCTCAGCCTCCCAAGTAGCTGGGATTGCAGGTGCCTGCCACCATGCCTGGCTAATTTTTTGTATTTTTATAGAGATGGGGTTTCACCATGTTGGTCAGGCTGGTCTTGAACTCCTGACCTCAGGTGATCCGTCTGTCTTGGCCTCCGAAAGTGCAGAGATTACGACGGGGTCCATGATACAGAGCAGAGTCAGAGCGGTGCATCCCCCACCAAGCCCCAGAGACCCCTTCCCAAGACCAGGAATCCTAAATTCCTTACTAGCACTGGGCAACTGTGAGGGTCACAGGGTGCATTTTGTAGAGAGGTGAAGACTAGAGCAGAAAAGTTTCTGTGCTGCTACTAAAAAAAGACCAACCAACTACAACAAATTTGAAGGAAAACAAAGATTTTTATTTTTAAATT